>NW_027397064.1:1021305-1032083 GCF_003265705.2 Callorhinus ursinus
TTTTTTTCCTTATTGCAAATGGGAATGCTTCCAAATTGCCAATCAGTCTGAGCTATCAGACTTCCAGCACAGTGTTGAAATGGAGTTGTAAGAGGGGAGATCCTTGCCTTGCTCCCAATTTTAGTGGGAAAATGTTTTGTTTCTCACCATTAAGTATGACATTAGCTGTGGTTTTTGTAGATATTCTTTATCAAGTTGAGGAAATTCCCTTCTATTCCTAGTTTACTGAGAGTTTTATCATGAGTGGGTGTTGGATTTTGTCAAAAGCTTTATCAGCATCTATTGATAATGATCATGTGATTTTTCTTTTGTAAGCCACTGATGTGATGGATTACATTAATTGATTTTTGAATGTTATTCAATTTTGTAGTCATACTTGCTTCTTTTCTTTTTTGTTCATCTCTAATTCTTAATGATCAATACCTACCCCTCATCCTGTATCAGGACTCTCCATCTGGGGTTCTTAATCTTGATTTATCTTCTGGTAGCCTACTGTAGGTTTGGCATAACTCTCAGGAATGAGGTTTAGTGGTGTACTGTCTGCATCTTTGCCTTCCTGAGAACTGTTTTACAGTTGTTTTCATGCACAAAGTTTCCAATGCCCAATCCTGGTCAGTTATGATAGTTGAGAAGCATTTATTTGGCTCTAACAGATGGAGATGTTGTGTTGTCAAGGTTTCTAAATGTGCTACAGTATCTGGTTCTGTGGGTCTTTTGTTTGTTAGTTGGTTGGTACAGACATAGGGCACACAATCCTATACACCCTTGCTGGCCTTATGCCCTCTCACGCTGAGCCTCATGCCCCTACAGTGAGCCCATTGCCCTCTGAGTGGGAGGAGACACCACTTACCAGCCCTCCTCTCTCTATGCAACACCAGGTTGTGTGTTGCACAACACAGCTGTGGTCTCATCTTGCTGAAGTGGGAGGAAGGGATAAATGTGATAAATGTGAACAGGTACAGTGTCACCCTGCCCTATGATGGGCTATATTGGTGGCTATTTCCAGAGACTTCTAGTGTTCATTGGATTTTTCATACTCCATCAATCCTACTTATTGGGGCAGGGGGCACACTGATTGGCAATTTGGAAGCATTCCCATTTGCTTTTTACTTAGAAACATTTGCCAAGGGGCTGCAGATGCTGGCCATCACAGAACTTGTAGAGCTTTTACTCTCTTCTGAGGCCTCCTCCAGCTGGAATGGCCTGGTCCGGCTCATCCCTCCCACTCTGGGTGAGGGGACTAAGACCGAGGCACCAAGGAATCTTGCCCAAAACCCCCTACGTTTTCAGGCCCAAACTCAGATCACCTTTTCAGAGTTCCTTTCCCTTTACAACACAACCTGCTCTGAACATGTGAATTATTTCTGCCATTTAAGTTTGGTATGGCATCTAAGAAAAAGCTTCCTTCCTGAAGGGATTAAGACTCCAAATGTTTGGAAATATGCAGCAATTTGGCATCTTCTGCACATAATTGCTGTCTTCAGAAAGCAGGCTGGGCTTGTCCGGATGTGTGAGGATGAGGTGGCGCTGGCCTCCTCTGTGCAGCATCTGTCTGCCCGCTGTGGGCCTCCAGCCAAAGCCCTGTGCCTCTGCTTTTACTCTGGAGGATGGACCTCTGGAGGATGGAGGCGGGCAGCCCGGGCACACATCAAATAGAAGATACTTAACTTCTTAGCACCACAAAGAAAGGGAAAAAAATTGCTCACTTAGAAAATTCAATCTATCTTACACATTTGGTTTCTGATAGTTTTAGCTCTTGTATAATTTTTCTAAATCTTTAGCATGATTGAGTGAAACCCACACAGCTCAGCTATTTAGAATTGGGCGTACGGACCTGAAAGCCCTTGTTGTTTCTGCTTTTTCAGAAACTGGAGAGTCTCAAAGCCTCAGACAACAACTTACACATTGCAAAAAAATGTAAAAATGTGTACAAATCACTTTGTAAATTAAACATTGCTTAAGAGAAGCAACGTTTCATAAAATTTTGAGGCTACTGGGCAAAGTGTGTGTGTGTGTGTGTGTGTGTGCGTGTGTGTGTGTTGGGGATATGGATGTGGGACTTAAAAAAGTAGTGATGTATTTGCAATACTCAAAGGTCAAGAATCTTACCATTTGTTTAAGAACATTGAAAGTTATACAAATCAGTTTGCTTTTAAATGATCATATCTGACATGTTTAGATACAGAGGATATAGAAACTGCTCCCATAACATAATTCTAGCCAGCTTTTTAAAAATACTTGGGGATAAAATTTTCTTAGGGCCTCCCTCCTCAAAATATTCTCAACCTTCACGAGTCTGACTACATTCATCCTTGAACATAACTATAAGGAATTATATTCTTCCCCAGTCTGAAGAATACCTGGCTCTCTGCATATGCTGTTTTTTCTGCTTGGATCTTCTTCCCTCTCTGTGCTGACCCACCCCATCTTTCCCATCCAGTGGCATCTCCATCCCTTCGAGGACCCAATGAGGAGTCAGCCTGTGCTCTGCCTCCCAAATCCCCTCCCCAGTTACTCTCACCCTGCACTGAGAACACAGCTCGAAATGTCTCCCCACTGAGCTTTTTCTGCATGAGCACAGGGTTGTACCTGCTTTGTTCATCCCTCCTTCCTCAAGGCCCAACCAGTGTTGGACAGGAGTGCAGTGAGAGAGATGGTTACGGCAGTCATGAGGGGGAGAAATGAAAAAGGAAAAGGACCTTAAAAAGACAATAGGTTTGTGTTCCAGAAAGACCTGCTGTTACTGTATCACAGGGAAAAAACGTCACAGCACCTAACACAGAGAGCTTCCCGTGGTCCCCATGGCCCCACGGTTCCCCTGGATGCTCTCCTTCCCCCTCACACCCCGCCCCCCCCCCTTGGTTCCTCCTCCCCCTTCCCCCCCCAGTGGTCTTGTGTTGTCTTCTCACCTGCTGCTACTCTCCTCACCACTCCTGTGGTGATAAGGACAGTGCTTACAACCACATCTGTGACCCATTTCGGCATTATTCACAACAGCAAAGACATGGGAACACCCAGCGTCCATGAGCAGAGGAATGCATAAAGATGTGGTACATGTATACAGGGAAATATTATTCAGCCACAAAAATGGAAGGAAATCCTGCCATTTGCAACAACATGGATGGACCTTAAGGGCACTATGCTAAGTGAAATAAGTCAGATGGAGATAAATACCATATGATCTTACTTCTATGTGGAATCCAAAAAAACCCAAACTTATAGACACAGAGAACACATTGGTGGTTTCCAGGGGCAAGGGGGGGATGATGGCCAAAATGGGTGAAGTGGTCAAAAGGCACAAACTTCCAGCTATAAGGTAAATGGGTCCTGGGCATGTAATGTACAGCATGGTGATTATAGTCAATAATACTATATTATATATTTAAAAGCTGCCAAGAAAGTAGATTTGAAAAGTTTTCACTACCAGAAAAAAAATCACAAATATGTGAAGTGATGGTAAGCAAATGTACTGTGGTGACCGTTGCACAATACATACATACCATCAGTATGTTGCACATCTTAAAGTAATACAACAATATATGTCAATTATATGTCAATAAAGTTGAAAAAACAAGGCTAGAAACCTTCAGTGGAAAAGAAAGATAATGAAACTAATATTTAATCAAAAATGTTTATCAATAATAAAATAAAATAATAAACTAACTTCTGAATCAGATATAACTAGCTAGCTAGCTAGCTAGCTAGAAGGCTTCCATGAGCCAGACAATGAATTAAGTTTATTGCCATGTTTTATCTTATTTAACTCCCTAAACAACTCTAGGATGTAGACACTATTCTGGATTAAGTTCAGGAAGGCTAATTACCTACATGAAGTACCCTGTAAACACTGGGCTCACCACCTCCATACTATCCCATATGATCCTCTCCATCTAGCTACAGTCAATAACCACACTTTTTTTTTAATTTCATAGCCTTCAGAGGACTCAGCACTGGAATAAACATACAGCAGGTACCCAATAAAGGATTGCCCATGACTTGTTGCAGAAGTTGCTGGTGATCCAGGTGGACAGAAGGCAGACTGCAGGGCAGCTATACATAGTTGGGGATCCAACCAGCAAACTGTCTCTCTTAAAACTTAAATTGATGTTAAACATAAAAATTGAGATTGTCGGTTTAATTTTACACATCTAATTATGCAGATTAAGTCCTATGATAATAGAAATGTATTATAAGTAAGACATTTGGAAGCCCCCAAACTTGGCTAATATCACTGAAGCAATAGTTAATATAAAAAAAATTCCAGTACAACCAAAGGATTTGTCTGTTCCCATAGGAGAGATTTGGCCCCTTCTTTCTTGTTCAGACATACTAGATCATATGCTTAACATGCAAGCTAAAAATCCATCTATAATTAGCTCTGCCTAAGAGTGAATAAAAGGCATTCCAAAAAAAAGGTCTTCAACAAAATAACATTAAAATGGCCATATGTTTAACTTGGCTTCAAGTTGCAAAATATCACAACATTATATGCTATTAATGTTGTAAACTTATATGGGTCTTTCAAGTGATCCAAAAGCTAAAGAGAAGAAAGTAAGTTAAGTAAAAAGGAGGCAAAAGCTCAAGATACATGGAAAGAAATACTCAAAATGTTTATTTTAAAAAAACAGTTCAGGTGACTCCACTGTCCATATCGGAACTTTCCTGTTTACAAACACTGGACTGATTTTCAGAAAGTCTTTGGATTCCTGATATATATTAGGGCTACAGTACAGACATCTGGTGGACAGAGCAGCCAAGTATACATTCCTTCGTTGTTTGTAGTCTCCTGGTTATTCTGGTTTTTTCCTGCAAAGCTAATGGGTAGAGAGCCCCAAAGAGTGGGGGCTAACCGGCCCCCATATCAACAACTTTATCTCTTTAACAAAATACAGAGCGCAGTGAGCAGGGTTCCTCATTCACAGTCCCTTGATATACTCCTCTACATCTATCTGGTATTTTTAATTCCTTAATTGTTTGTAATTATGAAACAAATACATGTTTACTATAAAGAAAATCTGGAAAATGCCAAATAGTATGAAAGTTATCCAAAAATTCCTTTTCCAGGAATGATAGAATAGGTAATTCCTGCCAACCCTTCAGCTGAGAAAAGAACTAGAAAAGCTGAACCAAAAAAAAATCTGTTGGAAGACATCAGACAGCTAATAATGTGAAGAAACATAAGGCAAAGCTCCAGGAAAAGAAAGAAACTCAGAAAGCCCAGATTTTCCCCAGGGCCATATATCTATTCCAGAAAAAAGGTTGAGAAGCCGAGCAGTGCTTTAGAGTCACAGGGATAAGAGGAAAAATAGAGTCTGCCAAGGAGAGAGTTTGGGGAATATCTGAGGATTATAGAGTATGTGAGTGAACCAGAAATAGATAATTCTTGCAAAGACAGCACCCGGCTTCCTCTCAAATCCAGATAGTTACGGTCATCTGGGATTATGAATGCCTCTAACCACCTTTCAGAAACAAATGTAAATTCCCTCTGGAGAAAGAACAATGTCATCCCATACTTCAATTACGTCCACAGTTTTTTATACACCCTATCTGGAACTCAGTAAAAATAAATACATAACGAGACTTATGAGATGACAAGGAAAAAAAAGAAGAGGGAAAAGAACATAAAAGACCAAATCAAGGGAAACAAATGAACTTGAAGGGGTTCGGATAATGGCATTATGAGACAGACTTTAAAATAATGATCACTGATATGTTTAAGTGATTAAAAGACAAGACGGAGATTTTTTCAAAGAACTTGAAACTTTTAAAAATGGAAATTGTGGAAGTGAACAAACACAACACAGGGACACAATGGATGAATTCAATGGAAGGTTAGACACAGCTGAAGAGAGAATTAGAGAACTTAAGAACAAAAGGAAATAACCAGACTAACAACCAGAGATGCACAGATAACAAGGTACTTGATAACAAGACCTAAGGTGTGACTTGGTTTCTAGAGGGAGGAAAGAGAGAAGATGGACCAGAACTTCAGCATGCACAGAATGTAGTGAATTGCACAGGATTTCTGCATCGTCTGGAAACACAGAAAAATGTATACAATGTTTTCAAGAACATCTTCGATCTCTAAAATCAGAAGGATATTTTATAGTCCCAGATTTATAGACACCCTATGGAATCAAGACCACCACCAACAAAGAGCAGTGGGAGTATGAGTATAAGCCACATGGAAATGTTCATATGTTTTGACAAAGGGGGAAACTGGGAAGATAAAGAGAAAAATAGAATATGTTGATTGATAACTTATACGTAATAAGTGGTAATGGGTGGGGGTCAAAAGATACAGTTCAGACTAGCAAACCAAGTAGTTGAAACTTAAATAAACAAAGGAGGGGAGGACTAAGGACATTATATGAAGGGATACAATGCATAAATACAAATGTCATGTAAATATAAATATTTAAATTCTGCAAAATTATATAAAAATACAAACATCCCTAAATACTAAATGAATAACAAAAAGATAAAAAATAAAACAGGCAACATGGTAAAAGAGCTGCAGCAGCTATAACATATTTTACAGGGTTAATATACATTAACTAATATGAAAGGAGCAGAGAGTTCCAAGTTCAGTCAGCAGAGTATGTTAAAAGGACAGTTTCTAGTGCTAAAAGCTGTAATTGGGAATAGAGATGAAATAATACCTATGTTCCAAATGATGCAGCAGCACTCATAACAGTAACGACGAAAGAGGTGAGGAGAAAGACAGACAGGCTAACCAGGAAGGTTAGCATCAATGTGCTGCTCTCCGCTAAAGATGGGTTCAAGTGAACACCAACAGACCAAACAGAAACAGAAAATCTAACTGGTATACCCAATAAGGTGCACACAAATCCATGATCTCATAGCAAAGACACATGTGTACTCAAAACATTCTTGAAACCCCACTGTCTTCCAAGCCACAAAGCAAAGCTCAGGAAATCCCAGAAATTAGAATTAATACAAACAATATTTTCTGTTCATAATGAAACAAAACTCAAAATTAATAACAAAAAGTCCTTTCCACAAGACAATTAGAAAAACCTGTCAATTAAAAACTCTAGGGTCAAAGGCTAAAAACAGACCTAAATTGTAGAATTTCTTAAAAGAACGATGATAATGGAAAAGCCACAGTGAAATCAATGGGATAAAATTAAAGGAGTAATCAGAAGAAAGTTTATAGTTTATGCTTAACTAAATCACTAGAAGATGAAACAGTAAAAGGAAATATTCCACCCAATACACCAGAAAAAGGAAAAGAAAGTAAGAAAAAGAGAAAAGAAAAAGAAAAAGAAAAAAGAAAGAAAAATAAAGCAAGCCACAAGCCAAACCAATCATAAAAAGAGGAAAACACAAACACACAAAATAAGAAATGACAAGGGTGATAGCCATTGAAATAAAATAATTTTTTAAAAACTTAAGCCATTTTGCAAACCTAAGCATAAATAAATTTGAAAACCTCAAAGTAATGAGAACTTCCTAAGAAAATACAATTTATCAAAAATGACCCCTGTAGAGATAGTTTCCTTAGACCACTCCCGAGATGAGTCATGGAACATGATCACAGACTTACCTACACCCTGAAAAGCACCAGGCCCACCTGGATGGCCTCACAGGAAATCCTCCCAGAAGATCAAAGACCAGGTGATTTCCATGTTACTTACATGGCTCTGACACACACAAAAAGAAAAAAAAAAACATTCTGATTATTTTAATGAAATATGATATTAATATTCACCAGTGAAGTATGTACCATCAGCCCCCAAATCCAGCAATCTGCCTCACGGACAGATGCCAGGCGCATCTTCTCTGGGGTCAGAGAGGAAGGAAGAGTACCCTCCAGCACCTTGGCCACTGCCCACGCAGGAAGGGCTGTGCCTTTCACACGGTGATGACATTCATTTCCATGGGCAGTCTGGACAATCAAACAAACTGCCTGTTCCTCCAAGTATGACTACAGACAGCAGGACCTCATTCCTGCCCAGTGACCACTGCCCCACTCCGCTTGGGACAGGTGGCTTGGGCAACTCAAGAGCAGTTCCTAGTCTGTGTTCCTTTTGTTAGAGTCGGTGTATGGCGTGGGGTTGCACCAGGGGCCTCAGCCTCAGGCTCACGGCATTCCAGAGCAAGCCTGATGAAACAGATGGTTTTCTTCAGCTTGCAGAGAAGAGGCTTGGATTAAGTTTTTTAATTTACTTCAAATGCATCTATTATAAAAGTTAAGCAATTTTTGTTTCCCGGTTCTAGAATAATCTTTAAAGTTTGAGAATGTATGTGTCTGAGTTAAGGATATGTTTCTTTGTTATATTTTTTATCATCCATTCAACATCGAAGAAAAAAGCCAACCGACAAAATCCCAAATGTTTACCCTCCCAAATGACCAAGACGCAACAGTGTGCCTCACAGAGCCATTCCAGTTCCAGAGGAGAGACAAAGAAGAAATCACATCACCACAGCTCCACTGTGGTTCACACACACAAGTCGATGGAGTAGGAATCAGGTTTTTAAAAATTCAAGCTCAGCAAAACAAGCATTTCTGCTAACGTGAATGTTTCTTTGCCAGCTGGCCATGCCGTGTTGGGTAGACCATCCAAGGCAACTCGCTGGAGTTTGGTTACTCAAAGACTCCTTGCAGAATGGAGCCAAGATGTGTCCTCTACAGGTTGTGCTCGGGTTCCAACAGACGATGGAGGAAGTGCAATGTGTGTCCAAAAGTAGAAATAGCTTTCTTCCCAGAACTGTGTTTCTGAGCCACGGGCCAACACTTTAATCCCTTGGACACTAGAATCCATGAGCTCCATAAAGTATAAAAGGTCCTGTCTCACACAAGACCTCTGGGCTTTCGCAGTACCCTCCAGGCTCATCGAGAGCAACCCTGCAGAGAGTTCAGCCGGCTGGTTGGCTTAGAGAGGCCCCAGCTTTGGGGTTTTGCCTTCTCAGCTACCACATGGACCCTAACACGCGAGGGCCCCGTTGATCAGCCATCACTGCCAGCACATGGAGGTCTGTTTGGGGTTTGAGGTACTAGTCATGGAGGTATGACTGCGTGGGCTTCAGTCCACACTGGACCTCATGCACTGGGGCCTTAGTATGTCTTCACCAGAATATCTTACACCTTATAAAATGAAAACCAACCACAAGCAAATAACCCTAACGGTCTGTTGTGGGGGGGGGACATAGAGGACAGTAGAGGGTATCGGGGATGGGAAGAGGGAGGTGGGGAGATGAGGCTGAGCCGCTCAGCAGCATCTGAGATCCCTCCCCTGCCCCAGAAGCAAACGCCAATTTGGCTGGGCAAGAAAGCACTCTTAATAGGAAAAGAAGCCCATAGCTCAGACCCCGGAAAATTCACAATCTGGCTGGAGCCGTGAGAACTGAGGAAGGAGTCACGAGAGAGGATCAAGATGCATAATAAGGAGCCAAAAAACTCTTGATAAATACCAAGTAGAGAAAGGCACACACAGGCACAAAAGCCCTAAGACAGAGAGTGAAAAAAGACCGGATAGAGCCCATGCAGTGTGTGCTGTGCATGTACAGTATGTAGTGTGTGGTGTGTGTGCAGAGTGCATGTGTGCAGTGTGTGGTGTGTGTGTGCAGTGTGTGTGCAGTAGGTTTGTGTGCAGTATGTAGTGTGTGCATGTGTGCAGCATGTGTGTGTGCAGTGTGCAACTTGTGTGTGTGCAGTGTGGCAGCATGCTCGTGTGTGTGCAGTGTGCAACATGTGTGTGCAGTATGTAGTGTGTGGTGTGTGTGTAGTATGTAGTGTGTGCAGTGTGTACAGCATGTGTGTGTGCAGTATGTAGTGTGTAGTGTGTGTGCACAGCATGTATGTGTGCAGTGCGTGCAGCATGCATGTGTGTGCGTGTGTGTGCAGTGTGCAGCATGTGTGTGTGCAGTGTGCAACATGTGTGTGCAGCATGCAGTGTGCTCAGCATGTGTGTGTGCAGTATGTAGTGTGTGGTGTGTGTGCAGCATGTGTGTGTGTGCAGCATGCAGTGTACTCAGCATGCGTGTGTGCAGTGTGTGGTGTGTGTGCAGTATGTAGTGTGCAGTGTATGTGCAGCATGTGTGTGTGCTCGGCATGTGTGTTCAGCACGTGTGTGTGCAGTGTGTGGTGTGTGTGCAGTATGTAGTGTGCAGTGTGTGTGCAGCGTGTGTGTGTGCTCGGCATGTGTGTTCATCACGTGTGTGTGCAGTGTGTGGTGTGTGTGCAGTATGTAGTGTGCAGTGTTTGTGCAGCATGCGTGTGTGCTCAGCATGTGTGTTCAGCACGTGTGTGTGCAGTGTGTGAGCAGCATGCGTGTGCGCAGCGTGTGTGTGTGTGGCATGCAGGGCAGGGCTGGGCTCCTCGGCTCCGGGAGAGTCGGGGGCCGAGGTGGGTGCTGCAGCCAGATGAGCAGAGGTTTCGTTGGCCCAGTTCTCTCCCCACAAAAATGTAACAAACAAACGTATGGAACGCATCTCTTGATCAAAAAGCCGTGTCCTCTGTCCTCAGGCAAGGTCCGGCTGCGAGAGCTCTGACCACAACAAACGCAGGGAACCTTGGCCCGTGGTCTCGCACGACAGAGGAAGACACGCGGTCCGCCGCGCTGCAAAGTGCTCCCAGATGAGCGGCTGGGAACACAGCATAAAAGCAGCGAAGGGCTGTTAGATTTGGAAGCACCTTTAAAGGCTGATGCTTGGACTTCTGACTCCCCCCACCCCCCCCCCCCCCTCTCTCTCCCCCCCCCCCCCCCCTCTCTCTGACCCCCCCGTCCCCCTCTCTCTCTGACCCCCCCGCG
>NW_027397064.1:1032183-1048882 GCF_003265705.2 Callorhinus ursinus
GTCTCCCTCTCTCTCTGACCCCCTCCCCGTCTCCCTCTCTCTCTGACCCCACCTCCCTCTCTCTCTGACCCCCTCCTGTCTCCTCTCTTTCTAACACCCCCGTGACGACCCCCCCACTCTCCCTCTCTGTGTCTCTGTTGTCTCTGTCTCCCTGTCTCTCTTTTCCTTGAACACCTCTGCCGAGGGTCCCGATGGCTTCAGGGAAACCGAACTGGGGGCCTGTCCTCCACAGCAGGAGGCCGAGGGATGGGGCGAAGGTTCTGGAAGGCTCCTGAGAGCCGCTGACGGGGTGAAACACAGCCGCCCCGGAGCGCTGCGACTACAGGCAAACCTGAGGTGTTTTGCGGGTCCTCCTTCGGAGCTTTTCAAGTCCCTCTCCCCCGAGGTCCCCGGTGCCAGTGGCAGGGGCCGCGGGGAGTGGAGGCCCCTGGGGGGACCCCGGCCCCCCACCCCTGCCGCCCGACCACCCGCGGCCCGTGGGGCCAGCGCTGCGCCCGCTGCCTCGACAGGAACCCCAGACCTCGCCCCACAAGCGCCCCCTCCCGCCCCACCGCGTCCCCGAACGTGGCACATTGGGGAACGCGCCATTCCCTCGTCCCGCGTTCTCTTGTCACCGTTATTCTCGCGCGCGGCTGGGCGCGGGGACAGCGTGGCCTCCAGCCCCACGGGCTCCGGGCGCCGCTGCCCCGCGCACCCCCACACCCGGGCCTCCTTCCACGCCGACGGGCTCCCGCTCTGAGGCCGCGCTCGCAGGCGTGAGGGCCTCGCTGCCGGGACTGCGTGGAAGCCGCCCCGGGCCCGCGGGCGGCCGAGCCCTTCCGCGCGGCTTCTGCCTCCCTCGGACCCCCCTCTGCCAGGGCTGCTTGCTCGGGAGCCGGTGCGCGGGAGCCCCGGCGCCCGGGGCAGGAGCGGGCCTTGAGGGTCCGCTGCGTGGCGGGCAGCGGGACCCTCAACCTCTCTGCGCCTCCGTTCCGTCTCTGCAAGATGGGGAGACCGGTCCCTCCCTCCAGGGGTGGTCGGCAACGTTAGCTGCTTGACGCCGCCTGCCTGTGCCCAGGACCGTGAGCACCGGCTGTGCACGGATGGAAGAGTCCGCGATTTTTAAAAATGTCTGAATCCATCTTACAGGTTATATGGAGCCGGCTTCGACCTCTTGTAGCTGCTGCCGCAACCAGTGGCCGCAGAGGGCCGCGGACGAAACCACCCAAGCTTATTTATGCTCGGACAGCCCGGAAGTCGCAGACCCGACCTGGGTTTCCGGGGCCAGGCAAGGCTGCGGGGCCGGCGCCTGTCGCGATGCTCGGCCCGAGTCCCACAGCGCAGCGTCTCGTCTCCCCCTGCTTCCTGTGACCCTCTCGCTCCTCTTACGAGGACCCCATGACTAGACCGCTTTCGGTGGAAAACCAGGAAAATCTCCCAGCCCCACACCCTTACCTGCGGCACACCTGCGCCCGCAGAGCCCCTCTCCCGACTCAGACACATTCTCGGGTTCAGGGAGAAGGATGGGGACACGTTGTGGGGGGTCATTATGGAGCCCCCCCTTCTGGAAAAGAATCCTGCGGGCAAATTCAGCCCCCCGCAAGCCGTGCTGACCCGGCCACGTGGCACACAGTTTGTCCCAAGCCCTGGGTCTCGGGAGGGACGGAGCAGTCCCAGGAGACCGCACGCAGGGGGCTCCCCACCTGCGGGAGATCAGCCACGCGGGGCAGAGGGGTCCGTGCCCCAGGGGCAGAGGGCAGGAGCCAGAAGAGCCCCTGACTGTCTCCACCGGGGCTGACAGACTGTCACCCAGCCCAGCATAACCCCAGGGACAGCCCAGTTCCTTAGAAACCCCGGGTGCCCCACCCCGGGTGTGGGGGTGTCCCTCCGTCCCCACCAGGGCACCTCCTGTGCTTCTCGGCCCTCTACCCCTCCTTCCTGGAGGAGGCCCACCCGTGCCCAGCTGCGATGTGCGTGGTCTTGCTCCAGGCCCTCAGCTGTTTGTAAGAATGGACCATCTGAGTGTGAACGGAATAGCCCCTCACCGGGGACTGGCACCAGGGCCCGCCCTGGACAGGGATGCGTGCTGTTGGAGAGAACCCACCAAGGCCCACGAGCTGGGCAAATGGGAGACAAATGCTCCCATCCGTGTGGGGCATATGGGATCCCTCCCACTATCCATATAATTTTTCTGTAAATCTCAAACTGTTCTTGAAAAATGAAATTTATTTTTAAAATCTCCTGTCTTGATGGACTCTGAAAAACAAACTGAGGGTTCTAGAGGGGAGGGGGGTGGGGGGAAATGGGTGAGCCTGCTGATGGGTATTAAAGAACGGCACGTTCTGCGTGGAGCAGTGGGTGTTAAGCACAAACAATGACTCACGGAACACTCCATCACAAACTAATGATGTATGGTGATTAACATAACAATAAAAAAATTTAAAGAAAAAAATCTCCTGTCTTGTGTGATCACCCCATCTTCTGTCTGGATATGTCTAGACTCTAAGGAGGCACTGGGGGACCCTTGGGCAGTTGGCACGGGACGTTTGGGTCCACCAGCTCCCTTGAAGGCCCCAAGGTTCCACACGTGCTCCCCTCGGACTGAGCACAGCCACGTGGGAGCCAAATGTCCGACGCCCTAGAAGACGTAAGGACGATGGACCTCTGTGGCCTAAGACAGGCCCAGCTCGTCCTCTGCCTGGCTTTTCTGGGCCAAAAGTTTTAGGGCAGGATCTCCTGAGTTGGCCCAGGACTGAGGTGCTGGGCTGGTAATTCCAACACGTGTCCAAGTCTAAGTGGAAGAGGAATTCCACTGGTAGACACAGCAGCTTGGCTCTGCGAGGCTGCAGGGTCACCTACCCCCCCCCAGAGCCCCTGCCTCATTCTGCTGGGGTCCCTTCCACCAGGATGGGCCTCCAATGTGCCAGGACTCACCCTCACACCTCCCACAGTTCCCGAAGGTGTTTCCTGGGGTCTGAGTAAGGGTTTCCCTCTGTCTCCCACCTGCCGAGTCCTCACAGATTTGAACTTTCACACTCAGGGCCTGGCTGCCGCGGGGGGTCACACTCACGCCGCTCTGTTGCCCTCACTGGGGACTTCCCTTGGTGGATGGTGGCTCGGGGTCCCATAATGTCCCCTAAACTCCCCACCTGTTGTGTCCAGTTCACAAAGGAGGGTGGGTTGGGGTGGGGGTGCTGAGAAGGTGTCAGATCAGCGGGTGGAGGTTGCAGGATGAGTCTGAGGGTGGAGAGTGACTCCAGAGCCTGAGACATCCTTACCCCAAACCTGGGGCTGTGCCAAGTTGGAGGAGAGACAGACTGGGGAGGCCGGTGAACATTCCCATAGTGCAAGGTTGGAAAATCTGAGGCCAGGTAAGTACCTGTACCCTTAGTGCCTTTACCTTGCTCTCTCTTTGGGTCGGGGTGCCTTCCAATTAGAGGGACTTGGGGTTCACTGCTAGGGCTGGGACAGGACAGCAGGCAGAACACCAGTAGAGAGGAGCTACCCCAGCCTCCAGTTCTTGGGGAGAAAGGTGGAGGGATGCCAGGAGGACCTTCTACATTATACTTCCCGGTAACAAGAAAGGCACCCAGCATTTAGGGCAGGATTCTGCCCCGGGAAGGCGGGGTTCACCTGCAGCTTGGGCTTTCCCGGGAACCAGAGGGTGAAAGAGTGATCAAATCCAGTACTTCTCAAAGCACAGCCTGAGAAGGAACTCGGTGCTCAGGTGAGGGTCTGATCGGCACCGGGTGGACTGGGATCCTGCCCTCCATTATTTTGGGCACCATACTTTTCCTCATGCAACTTCACATTCTGACAACCTCTATCCACTGCTTATTCACGGAACTTAGCAAAACCTCCAGAACAAAAGCTGCACGTGCATTCACCCCCAACCTATACCGCACAGCCCCTGACTACGAGGTCCGAGGTCCGTAGGAACTGTGCTGGGCGCCGAGCTAGCGGGAGCGGCAGGGAGGCCTCTGGGGAGGGTGCCGTCCGGCAGGGACATCTCTCCCGTAACGCATCCAGACGGCTCAGCGCCCCCTCCGCCTCCAGCCACCGCTGCGGGGACCGGGGCTGCACGGTGCCGGTCAGCGGCACGCAGGTGCACCCAGCATCCCCGGGCCGGGGGCCTGGAAGCCCAGCCCGGGCGGGGGAGGCCGGGGCAGCTGCACCGTGAGGGCAGAGTTGGCAGCGTCTGCCCGGGAAACGAAAACCAGCCCCCAGGAAATGAGCGTTCCTCCTTTGGCCTGCTCAGCCTGGAGAACACACGCAGAAGGAAGAGCCGGAAACAGGAAAGCCGCGGTTGGCGGCGAAGGGCGAGACCGTCAGGCTCCTCCTAATCACAGGGGCAGGGCGCTGAGAAGCCAGGAATCCCAGAGGCTCGCGGAGTCAGCCGGCCGGACTCAGTTCAGAGCCGGCAGCACTCGGGGTGCCTGGGGCTCCTGGGTTTGCCACACATGGGGGGCGGGGGGGCGGGGGGGCAGGGCAAGGCCGTTTCACGCCACTCCCTCTCCTCGCCCTCCCTCCTTCCTTCTTTCTCTGCTCAAGAGCCAAGAGATGCCCTCAGACCCCCAACAAAGCAAGAAAGAAATTGTGTGGATATTAGATGTTTGTTGTATTTTGTGGCCCCCAAACAGCTGGACTGGACGCCCCCTGACAGCATCACTCAGTTAGTACGTGGGTGTGGCAGGAATCTCGATGCTTCCAGGGATGGCTCCAAGGCATTCCCGTTTCCTGCTGACACGGGGGCCTGGGGGGGTTGGGGGGGGCAGCCAGCGGGATACCCGGGGCCTGTGTAGACATATGGGAGCTGTGACAGAGAGCCCCGTGTGTCCACGCCAGCCACGAGATGAAGACTGTGCCATCGCTGTCCCCACTTTACGGACGAATAGGCAGAGGCCACGAGGTTGAGCGACTTGGCCACGGCTCTGCCTGCCCCCGTGGCCCTGCTCCTCGCCTGCGCCTGAGCGGATTGTTCTAGACGATCGGTCTGATGCCACTCAGTGTCGGGCTGCTGTTTGAACGTCCAAGTCTTTGATGAGCAATGAATTGTAACCATTTTCCCCCTTTGTTTGCTATTTTACTTCTGCGGTAAGTGGAGATACTTCCAAGAATACGTTGGTCGTTTTTAGTTACTTAACTCCTTTGAGTCTGGGTCTCCCGTGGGGGGGATGTGGGCTCCCCGGCGCCTGTCCCGGGGCTGCCGGAGGCCTGAAGCCCGCTGGCCGAAGGAAAGGCCGTGTTGCTGTGAATTACAGAGAGATTATTCGTGTCCCCTCCAAAGGGGACTTCAGGGCCCTCTGTGCTGCCCACGGCTCGCACCTGTGGCAGAAGCCGTGCGCCTCGCAGAGGGGATGTAAGCGCTCCCTCCTGCTTGCTGGCTCAGGTCCTACACGCAGAGAAGCCTTTTCACCCCCAGAGTGCAAAAATATTCACCTGTACTTCCCTCGGATTCCTGTACCTTGTCATCCGCCACACTTACCTCTTTAACCCATCTGGAATGTATTTCCTCGTGGAGAAGGATCCAATGTTGATTCTCCTTCTTCAAAAGCTGTACCCACCTGTGCCAGCAACCTTGTTGCAAGATCTGTCCTCTCCACACCAGCTGAATTCTCCCGGTCCTTGTAAGGGTGGCAGAAAGGCCCCGCTCCCGGCCCCAGGGAGGAGGGCGCCGCGGGGCCTCAAGGGCAGGGTTGGCACTGGCCTGGCCTCCTTGTCCAGCACGGCCTTCGCCTGGGGGTTGGCCACAGAGTTAGGGGCTCACTGAGGAAGGATATTATCCATTATAACAGAGGGTGAGATCACGGATGAGGGCTGCCACCACCTTTGTCTCCCCAGAAACAAGGAACGTTGTGTTCCTCTGCTGTTGGCGGGATTCCTCGGGCCTCAAGCTGGAGGCTCGAGGAAGGGCTGTGGGCCTCGCTGCCGGGACTCACCTGCACCAGCTTTCCCTACCGGAGGTGCCCACCTCACCCTAGAGCAGCCACCGAGGGTGCCTGCGTGGCCTTCCTGTGCAGGATGGGCCACCCTCTTTGGGCCATTGTTCTCCCCCTCTCTCCCCGCCAGCATCCAGTTGAACCCAGACCTGCCAGGCACACTGCCCCTTATTTCCGCCCACGCGGTGGCCTGGCTTCCCCTGCATCCCAGGACTTGGCTGGCCCGGGGAAACCCAGGGACTCCACTTGTCATGGGATGCTCCTGAGGAGTCTTGGGGCTCCCCACCCCTGGTCCTCTGCTCCTGGGAGGAAGGGCAGCATCACAGAACTCACTCACTCTCTTAAATCTAGTCTCCCCACCCCCAATGCACATAGCAGGCACTTCATGGTGATCCTGACATTTAAATACACCCCTTCCCTCCCTCTGCAAATGATCAGTGACCCCCCCCCCCAGCTTTTACCCTGAATAGGTCACTCCTTGTCAGCCAGGGGGCCAGTGGCACTGAGACATGCATCTTCCAGAACTCATGTGTGAGTATTTTGGGTTTAAATATTTCTCTTTGTCATTTCGTCCTTCAGTTCAGTATTTGTCTTCCTCCACTCCAAAATTATATAAACGCTTTACCATATTTCCTCCTTTTGCTTTACTAGTTCAACGGTAACACGACTTAGAAAGAAAAGAAATTACTTCGACCCAGGGCTTCTGGGGGGGGGGGACGTCATATAGGAAGTGGTGTTGACAGAGGCTTGGAGGCCAGGGGATCTTCCCAGATGGGGATGCAGGCTGTTCCCGGCAGAGGGGACAGGGGAGGAAAGCCGGCAGACAGGGTGGGCTATGTGAGGAGTGCAGGCAGGGGGAGCGGCTGTGGGCTGCGCTCACAAGGACAGAGAGGCTCCAGGAGAGGACAGACCTCAGCCCCAGGGGGCTGGCCCGCACAGGCCTGGTTCCCTGCTTGTTACTCTGTGACCTTGAGCCTTGGTGGGGGGGGGGGGGCGGTGATAAAATGCATCATGCCCTACCTGCCCCACGGGGTAGTGGTAGGGATGAAATTTCATCATGAGTTTGCAAGCAGTTTGTAAACTGTAAGGTGTTCATCTGGCATGTTTTCTTGAATGTGGTTGAGTGGCGACTCACAGCCTACCCCTACACGGAGATCTGTAACCACTAACATCATCAGCATCATCCGTGTCCTTACTCCCACTCACTGAGCATTAACTGTGTGCCAGGCAGTTCAGAGCATTTGGCCTACATGATTTGATTTATTCCTCACATATAAGATATGTAAATATGGGTCCATCTGCATCATATGTGTTCCCACTATTCAAAGAGCCATGATTCAGATACAGGCCAGAGGGCTTGTCTGGTTCACAAAGCAGTAAAGAGTAGGTCCAAGGCTGGAATCCAATTTCTGTGTTTTCTCCCATACCCCGTCCCCTTGGTGGAAGCTGGGCGGGTCGCTGGAATGTCATGGAAAGTCTTCCTCAGGAGATCCTGGAAGCAAGGAACCATGGAAGGGAGGGAAAGGTGGTCCAAGCAGAGGAGGAGAGACATGTAACATCAAAGAACGCCCACCCTCCATGGCCAGCATCCAGGTAGGACCAGAGACCAGCTCGGGAGGACGATGTCCTTTAAACCTCAGGGCTCTGTGATGGCCAATCCAGCCATCAGTGTGTGTGTTGCATGGTGGGTAGGGGGGTTGAGGGGGGAGTACCACTAATTGGTCAGGGTTGTTATGAGTGTCTGGCTTCCACTTCGTTGGAAAATACAGGACATCTGTGCATGCTTCAAAATTAAACATTTGTCCCCAATATTCTGTGACATTTTCCCACACTGTTTATGAGTTAATGAAGTTTTTATTATTTTAATATGAAAATAGGTAATGAATGAGTCTGATGACACCAACAAAAAGTCTAGATTCTCTGAAAGGAAATGAGCTTGGCGGAACCCACTACTGGGTGAGTTTTTCAGAAAATCCCACATGGGAATCCACATGCTGCGTCCCACCCAGAGACTTACAGGTCTTACTTTTAGCTCCTAGGTATTGTCTGGGCAGGTAAGAAATATTGTTGACCTTATTGTGCCAATGAGGGAATTAGATTATGTAATGGCTGAGCTCCCAAAGAATTCAGGACCCCCAGCACAGGGGCTCTCTCTCACACACTTGTCTGCCCCCAACCTCACCGTGAGGACACTACAGTAAGCGCCACTTGCTGCCTTCAGTTTAAAACCATTCCTTGCATTTGTAGGGAAGCAGAAAAGACCCCAAATAGCCAGAGGAATGTTGAAAAAGAAAACCAAACCTGGAGGCATCACAATTCCCAGACTTCAAGCTCTATTACAAAGCTGTCATCATCAAGACAGTATGGTACTGGCACAAAAACAGACACATAGATCGATGGAACAGAATAGAGAGCCCAGAAATGGACCCTCAACTCTATGGTCAACTAATCTTCGACAAAGCAGGAAAGAATATCCAATGGAAAAAAGACAGTCTCTTCAACAAATGGTGCTGGGAAAATTGGACAGTCACATGCAGAAGAATGAAACTGGACCATTCTCTTACACCACGCACAAAGATAAACTCAAAATGGATGAAAGACCTCAATGTGACACAGGAATCCATCAAAATCCTAGAGGAGAACACAGTCAGCAACCTCTTCAACCTTGGCCGCAACAACTTCTTCCTAAAACATCACCAAAGGCAAAGGAAACAAAGGCAAAAATGAACTATTGGGACTTCGTCAAGACAAAAAGCTTTTGCACAGCAAAGGAAACAGTCAACAAAACTAAAAGGCACCCTACAGAATGGGAGAAGATATTTGCAAGTGTCTTATCAGATAAAGGGCTAGTATCCAATATCTATAAAGAACTTATCAAACTCAACACCCAAAACAAAAAAAATCAGTCAAGAAACATGCAGAAGACATGAGCAGACATTTCTCCAAAGAAGATATACAAATGACCAACAGACACATGAAAAAATGCTCAACATCACTGGGCATCAGGGAAATACAAATCAAAACCACAATGTGATACCACCTCACACCAGTCAGAATGGCTAAAATCAACAAGTCAGGAAGCCACAGATGTTGGCGAGGATGCGGAGAAAGGGGAACCCTCCTACACTGTTGGTGGGAATGAAAGCTGGTGCAACCACTCTGGAAAACAGTATGGAGGTTCCTCAAAAAGTTAAAAATAAAACTACTCTATGACCCAGCAATTGCACTATTGGGTATTTACTCCAAAGATACAAACATAGTGATTTGAAGGGGCACATGCACCCCAATGTTTATAGCAACAATGTCCACAATAGACAAAGTATGGAAAGAGCCCAGATATTCATCAACAGATGAATGGATAAAGAAGATGTGGTCTATATACAATGGAATATTACACAGCCATCAAAAAAATGAAATCTTGCCATTTGCAATGACGTGGATGGAACTAGAGGGTATTATGCTAAGCGAAATAAGTCAATCAGAGAAAGACAAAGACCACATGATTTCACACATATGTGGAATTTAAGAAACAAAACACATGAACATAGGGGAAAGGAAGGAAAAAATAAAAAGATGAAAATTGAGAGGGAGGCAAACCATAAGAGACTCTTAACTACAGGGAACAAACAGAATTGCTAGAGGGGAGGTTGGTGAGGAATAGAGTAACTGGGTGATGGGCATTCAGGAGGGCACTTGATGTAATGAGCACTGGGTGTTATATGCAACTGATGAATCACTGAACTTCACCTCTGCAACTAATAAAAAAAAGATGTTGTTAGTTGGAAAAAAAAACAAAAAACAAACAAAAAACCATTCCTTTCTGGTGAAACATCAATAAAATTTGCAGAGAAATACATTCACATACTCTATAGATTACACATTATGTTATATATAAATGTCTATTTGTTGACTATAATTCTAGGTCACTGATGTTTTGTTAACTCTAGATCTCTATTCAAAAGGTTTCTGAGGCAGGCTAGTACTTTCAACACAGAGCACCTTTCATTCTTGGCTTCCTAAAACTTTAAGTTTCAACTCAACCTCCGTCTCCACAATGCCAAGGGAATTGGCAGGAATTCGGGTACACACCACTAGGGAGAGTAGCATTGCCTTTGTAAATTAGAACTTCTCTTTGCAGTTTGCTTAGCCTGGCCTCTAACTTCTAGGTCAGGGATTAATTCCTAAATCCCACAGACTTGAGTCTCTCTGCTGATCTAGGACTATGAGCCAACTGAAATGGTAGAAACAAGAGTTCTCTGGCACTATGGAACATCTTAGGAGATGGACAGCCATTGCATTCAACTTCTGACCTTGAGGGGGGCTCCTAGTCCAGATTCTTTGCAATTAGTCCTACTTAACTTTTGCAAAGCGATGACAATAGAACTTAGTTTGTGATCTCATTTATCACTCTCTCTGTCATTAAAATATGAGATGCAAGTGTCCCACCCGAATATTTGAAGAAAAGCCAGTGAGTGCAAAGTACAAATTCCTTCCTCAACGTCAATGGCTTGTGGGCTTGTCATTATGGGATGTCTGGGAGTGCTGGCCTTCATTTGCTTCATCTGGGATTCGCTTATGGAGCAAGAAAGGAAATAGACCCAAATCGGACCTTGTCTTCGGAATCCATCTTCTTCTAAGCCAAATTAAATGCATGTATTTCATTAACATGTGGTAAGAGATTACAATGATGATAGATTTGGCCAACCTACAGTCTTTCGGAACAAAAATGGCAATTGTTTGCTTGTGGGAGGGAAACATTTGTGAGTTTTAAAAATGTGAAAATGAGAATAAACATTCCATGACTCATGAATTAGTCATACAGTGGGATGTTTTTTCCCCAACTCCCTGAGCAGCTGACCTAAGCAAGGTGCTTGTTGGCTAAGCTGACCCTCCTCTATCCCACACTACTGAAATGCAAACGAAGTTGGCTTCCCCTTAGCTCACACCCATGTGTGCATCGAGTGGCTGTCCTAGCAAACGACGGAGTAAATATACAGAGAGGATGAGAGAAAAACTCGTAGTCATACAATTCAGTGTTATACCCTCATCTGTGCAAGAGCACAGATTCTGATGGTTCTGGGTAATTGCTCAAACTTCTCTGGAAAATATGTTTTGATCTTTTTTACCCCCCAGGAGGCAGAACTAGAACAATATGGGGAAGTTTTAAGGAGTGGTATTTGGGCTCAATCGAGGGAAGAATTTTCTAGCAAAGAGCTGCCCCACCATGGCACAGTCTACTCTGAATTCTCCCACTGTGGGAGTGTTTTCAGTAGGACCTGGACAGTAATCGGTGAGGGGCACTTTCAAGGGGTGGCTTGAGCAGTGACAGTTAGTGGCCTTCCCATATCCACCGTCTGCACCTGGGCTTCCAAATGGAGGGGCCTGTGACTGGGTCTCAAGCCTTCCGCTGTAGGAGGAGCAGGCTAAAATACCAGGAAGGGAAGGGCCTCTGGGAAAAGCTCTCCACCAGTGACTTAGCGAGAGCTGGTGGGTAAATACCCTAGCGCCCCCACCTCTCTGATGGGCCAGTTCTGAGGCCTGTCCTACAGTCGGCCAGAGTCCACAACAGAACGAGGCCCAGCTGCCCACAGCAGTCACTGATGTTCCTGCTGTTGGCTTCCTCCCCACATCTCCCTCCACATTCACCTGCCGGCGCTTCCGGGAATCACTTCCAGAGTAAGTTACTTGGGCCCAAACCCTTATCTCAGGGCCTGTTATTAGGGGAGTCCAGGCCAAGAAAAGGGGTTTGTGCATTGGGGTAGGTAGACTGTACAGAAAGAGAAACTGGTTCTCACCCTCTGGCACGTTGGCATCTAAGCCTAGAAAGAAGACAAAGGGGGGCGCCTGGGTGGCTCAGTTGGTTAAGCGACTGCTTTCGGCTCAGGTCATGATCCTGGAGTCCCGGGATCGAGTCCCGCATCGGGCTCCCTGCTCAGCAGTGAGTCTGCTTCTCCCTCGGACCCTCCCCCCTCTCATGCTCTCTCTCTCTCATTCTCTCTCTCAAATAAATAAATAAAATCTTTAAAAATAATGGTTTGGACATGAAGAGGCTGAAACCAGGACAAATTGTGTACAAATGTACACAAGGACACCCTGCACAGCCCCAGAGGAAATGCCAGCCCAGCTAGCACATGCAGCCCAGGTCTCAGAGATGAGCAGGTAGGAAACCTCAGCAGCCATTTCTGTGACTTCTGCCTCAGACTTGTTCTGCAAGAGCTTCGTAGCATATGGTTAAATATACAATACTGATGGCATTTCAAATCAATAGGAAAACCATGAGTTCTTTATGAAGTGGTAACCAACAGTTCCAAATTCATAAAGCTAAACACGGCTTTATGGCTTAAACTAAACTTGTTTCAACTGTGATTAAAATATGAAACATTAAAGAATGTTAAATTATAAAAATCCAAAAAGAAAAGATAGTTGAATATTTATATAACCATAAAATGGGATGAGAAATTTTAAGACTGGCCCCAAGGCAAAAATCATAAAGAGAAAAACAGATTAGTCTACACAAACAGGTAAAACTTCTTGATATCAACTATTCAGTAAAAAGGGAAATGACAAAATGGAAACAATATTTGCAATATACAAGACAAATTGTTCCAGGTCTTCATATGGAAAGAGCATTTAAAAAACAATAAGTAGGAATGAAAAGTGGGCTAAGAACCTGAATATAAGTGCTACATAAATTAGGGGCAAGTTTAATCTCATTAGTAATGCCATGCTTTCCTATCAAACAGAAAAGTTCTATTAGATGTCTGAGTCCCACGTTGGTGAAAATGTGAGAAGACAGATGTGTACAATCCTGAAGTCTGGGTAGAAGTAGAAATTAATCTGAACTGAAAATTGGCAATATACATGTGCAACGGAAGGTCCACATATAGGGAGGCCCTTTTACCTATGAACTTTAGTTCTAGAAATTTAATACTTTTCTTCTCCAAATGTAAACTATGTTCAGAAACAATCTTAAAGATACTAATTACAAAACAGTGTTTATAAGGAGAAAATATTAGAACAGAAACAGCTATCTAGAAACAAAAATTTGATTAAACAAACTCTAGTACATCTACACAATGTAGCATTAAAAATAATGTTGAAACAATGCACATATTGACATAGAAAATGTTCATAAAATGTAGTTAGGTGAAATCACAGGTTATGAAACTTTTTATGGGAAAAGTGTACATAAATATAAAAACAATCTGAAAGCCACCAACAGTCGTTTTTTAGTGAGTAGGATTATCATGGGTTTGTCCCACTGTATTTTCTGACTTTATTAAAAATCTACTACTTCAGGGGTAGGAAAAATCAATATCTGAAGTTTCATTTTGAATGAAAATTATAAACATAAATCATCTGTGTGTTCAACTAAAATAGGTAGGAAGGGGACAAAATACTTCCAATTAAAAAACATAAGGGGAAGGAAATAATAGGGAGTAAAAAGGTAAATTAAGACATATGAAAGAGAACAATGCCATTAATAAATAAAACCATGTGTTCTCTGAAAAAGCAATAAACAGACAAGAAATCAGAATAAAAATGTGCATATGCACTATGATCTCAATTATGTTTAAAAGCATAGAAAATACCAGAAGTAAACACGCCAAGATGTTCACAGTGGGTGCATCTGGGCGTAGTGTTCATATATTTTTTTCTGTCATTCTGTACTCCCAGATTTTCCAAGGAGTGTACAAATGAACGTGAATTTACTTTACAGTCCTAAAAAATTGATACCTGAAATAAGGATAAAGGAAAAACATAGGTAAAGAGGGTTTCAAGTGGAAATGATAGATAGCTAAAGTAAGGCTGAGGTAAAAATGAAATCAGCACTGACAGAACATCAGACTCAGGGGAGGCAGATTCCTGCTCCCCTAAGCCCTTGACTCGGGGACTCCGAGATCCGGTATCCCCAGTGCCCCCCACATTGTCCAGGCCAATATGGCACCCGGAGAAGATAAGGTAAAGGGGCTGGGTGTAGGAGGAGCCCCCCGGTTGCGTGCAGCAGGAAAGAAGAAATCTGGAGTGCATAGACAAGGGGCAACATCAGAAGGTATGGGTCCAGATTCCCAAATAAAGGGGTGATTATGGGTCCTGCTAGGGAAAGGATTAGGCTCCCAGGTGATAATCGTAAGCAGCTGTAAAGGGAAGCTATAAAGAGTCAGAAGGAAGGGAAGAGGATTTAGTAAACCAAACAAGGACAGTCACAAAAGGGGCAGTGAGCTGTAAGCCACGGATGCAGGCACTGCCTTCCGTGCTTGGAGATGCTTTTATAAATGTATGTGCTTTAAGTCCCTTTCTGTCTAATTAGCTTGTTAATTCCTATGATTAAGTGCTTATTCAAGTTGCAAGTTATTCGTATATTAAAAGGTTATAGACACGTTAGATCAAATGTTCCAGGTTTTTTCCACAGCACAATGATCAAACAGTTGAATTTCAAAACCTATTGGGTTTTCCAAAGTTTGATGATATATTTTTGGCAAAGCTAAGGGGAAACAGTCACCCTCATACATTGCAGATGAGAATATAAAAATGCACATTCTTCCCAGGATGGGAATTTCAAAATACCTAGCAAAATTGCATGTTCATTTACCCTTTGACCCAGCAATTCCACCTCTAGAAACATATCCAAAAGATGCAGTGGGAAAAAAATACACAGACATGTATGCATAAGATGAATCACTGTGACACTTGTTATAATAGCAAATGCCTGGTAACAACACAAAGGCCTGTCAAAAGGGAGCTGGTTCACTAAACTGCGGGGTCTCTGTATAATGGAATACTGTACAACTATACAAGGGAATCGGGAGTATTTCCATATACTGCTGTGGTTAGACATTAGGACTTCCTGCTCAGTGAGAAAACCAAGATGGATATATGACCAACAAGTGTATGATATGTTACTATGTATTGAAAATATGAGAGAATATGAAAATATGTAAGTATTTTTAAGTGGAACGATATAAATTTCCACAGTATTACTGACAGGAGGGTGGAGGGGACAGGGCAGTGAGGACAGAGATAGAAGCTGGACTTCTCTGACTCTAATATTGTCATATAGGTCTATCTTAGGATCCATGTAAATAATTATAACACAAGAAAATCAATTAAAAAGCAACTCCTAAAAATCTAAAGCAAAATGGAGTCAATGAACCTGGCTGTGTACCTGGTTGGTGATAAACCAAACAGAAAGCAACAACTGAATGTGACTTTTAAACATAATTATTTGACTATCCATCCCTAGTGAGATATACTCCAGGGACACACACACACACACAGTTAAACTACCTTCAAGAATCATATTGTTGCTAGTCAATGTTGGTATTATTATCCTGAAGTAGTTGTGTGCATAAGACAAATTAGCAATTATTTTGATGTCATGGAGAATGAGGATTTTTATTTTGGGGAATGAAGATACATATGGATCAATTAAGTTTAATAAAATGTAATAATTCTAAATTGGATTTGGAAGCAAAATTCTTTAATTCAAGAAGTATTCTGTCGAGGGTGGAGCAAGATGGCGGAGGAGCAGGAGACCTGGATTTCATCTGGTCTCAGGAATTCAGCTGAATAGGGATCAAACCATTCTGAACACCTACGAACTCAACAGGAGATCGAAGAGGAGAGTAGCAACAACTCTCTGAACAGAGAAGCGACCACTTTCTGGAAGGTAGGACATGCGGAGAAGTGAATCCGAGGCGATATTCGGGAGGATAGACGGTGGGGGAGGGGGCCTCCGTCGGCCGCTTCTGGCAAGTGCTAGAGCCGCGGAGCACAAAATCGGACCTTTTAGAAGCCGGCTCCGCTGAGGGACGTCGCTCCAGTGGCTAAGCGGGGGGTGGAACCCTCGCGGGACAGTGTGGTCTCAGGACCCTCGGGGTCACAGAAAGACCGGGGCTGCCTGAGTGCGGCAGAGCTCCCGGGGATCGGAGCGGGGAAGCCGGCTGCAGAGACGGAGCCGAGGCGCGGGCTCTCAGCTCGGGGTTGCCATAAACTGTGATCCGTGGCCCAGTCGGGCCACTGCTCCTCCAGCAGGGACCCAACAAGCGGCAGAGCCGGGGAGACCCCCCTTCCTCCCCGGGGAGGAGCGGTGCGGGAACGCACTGCAGGGATCTGCTGGGTTTGGAGACTCCACACGGGGTCGGGTGCCAGAGATAGAAACGCTCGGTCACAGGCCGGGTGAGCACGGAGTGCGGCCGGAGACCAGGGACAAGGGAGTGACTGCTTTTCTCTGGGGGCGCACTGAGGAGCAGGGCCCCGAGTTCTCGGCTCCTCCGGGCAGAGATTGGGAGGCCGCCATTTTCACTGTCGTCCTCAGGTTCTATAACCACTAAGGAAATTGAAGCAGTCATCAAAAATCTCCCAACAAACAAAAGCCCAGGGCCAGATGGCTTCCCAGGGGAATTCTACCAAACATTTAAAGAAGAATTAATACCTATTCTCCTGAAACTGTTCCAAAAAATAGAAATGGAAGGAAAACTTCCAAACTCATTTTATGAGGCCACCATTACCTTGATCCCAAAACCAGACAAAGACCCCATCAAAAAGGAGAATTACAGACCAATATCCTTGATGAACATGGATGCAAAAATTCTCACCAAAATACTAGCCAATAGGATCCAACAGTCCATTAAAAGGATTATTCACCACGACCAAGTGGGATTTATCCCTGGGCTGCATGGATGGTTCAACATCCGCAAATCAATCAACGTGATACAATACATTAACAAAAGAAAGAACAAGAATCATATGATCCTCTCAATAGATGCAGAAAAAGCATT
>NW_027397064.1:1049282-1052929 GCF_003265705.2 Callorhinus ursinus
GAGGGACGTCGCTCCAGTGGCTAAGCGGGGGGTGGAACCCTCGCGGGACAGTGTGGTCTCAGGACCCTCGGGGTCACAGAAAGACCGGGGCTGCCTGAGTGCGGCAGAGCTCCCGGGGATCGGAGCGGGGAAGCCGGCTGCAGAGACGGAGCCGAGGCGCGGGCTCTCAGCTCGGGGTTGCCATAAACTGTGATCCGTGGCCCAGTCGGGCCACTGCTCCTCCAGCAGGGACCCAACAAGCGGCAGAGCCGGGGAGACCCCCCTTCCTCCCCGGGGAGGAGCGGTGCGGGAACGCACTGCAGGGATCTGCTGGGTTTGGAGACTCCACACGGGGTCGGGTGCCAGAGATAGAAACGCTCGGTCACAGGCCGGGTGAGCACGGAGTGCGGCCGGAGACCAGGGACAAGGGAGTGACTGCTTTTCTCTGGGGGCGCACTGAGGAGCAGGGCCCCGAGTTCTCGGCTCCTCCGGGCAGAGATTGGGAGGCCGCCATTTTCACTGTCGTCCTCAGGTTCTATAACCACTAAGGAAATTGAAGCAGTCATCAAAAATCTCCCAACAAACAAAAGCCCAGGGCCAGATGGCTTCCCAGGGGAATTCTACCAAACATTTAAAGAAGAATTAATACCTATTCTCCTGAAACTGTTCCAAAAAATAGAAATGGAAGGAAAACTTCCAAACTCATTTTATGAGGCCACCATTACCTTGATCCCAAAACCAGACAAAGACCCCATCAAAAAGGAGAATTACAGACCAATATCCTTGATGAACAAGGATGCAAAAATTCTCACCAAAATACTAGCCAATAGGATCCAACAGTCCATTAAAAGGATTATTCACCACGACCAAGTGGGATTTATCCCTGGGCTGCATGGATGGTTCAACATCCGCAAATCAATCAACGTGATACAATACATTAACAAAAGAAAGAACAAGAATCATATGATCCTCTCAATAGATGCAGAAAAAGCATTAGACAAAGTACAGCATCCTTTCTTGATCAAAACTCTTCAGAGTATAGGGATAGAGGGTACCTACCTCCATATCATAAAAGCCATCTATGAAAAACCTACAGCGAATATCATTCTCAATGGAGAAAAACTGAGAGCTTTCCCCCTAAGGTCAGAAACGTGGCAGGGATGTCCACTATCACCACTGCTATTCAACATAGTATTAGAAGTCCTAGCCACAGCAATCAGACAACAAAAAGAAATCAAGGCATCCAAATCGGCAAGGAGGAAGTCAAACTCTCACTCTTTGCAGATGATATGATACTTTATGTGGAAAATCCAAAACACTTCACCCCAAAACTGCTAGAACTCGCACAGGAATTCAGTCAAGTGGCAGGATATAAAATCAATGCACAGAAATCAGTGGCATTCCTATACACCAACAAGACAGAAGAGAGAGAAATTAAGGAGTCAATCCCATTTACAATTGCACCCAAAACCATAAGATACCTAGGAATAAATCTAACCAAAGAGGCAAAGGATCTGTACTCAGAAAACTATAAAATACTCATGAAAGAAATGGAGGAAGACACAAAGAAATGGAAAAACGTTCCATGCTCATGGATTGGAAGAACAAACATTGTGAAGATGTCAATGCTACCTAGAGCAATCTGCAATTCAATGCAATCCCCATCAAAATACCATGCACTTTTTTCAAAGAAATGGAACAAATAATCCTAAAATTTGTATGGAACCAGAAAAGACCCCGAATAGCCAAAGGACTGTTGAAAAAGAAAAGCAAAGCTGGCGGCATCACAATTCCGGACTCCCAGCTCTATTACAAAGCTGTCATCATCAAGACAGTATGGTACTGGCACAAAAACAGACACATAGATCAATGGAACAGAATAGAGAGCCCAGAAACGGACCCTCAACTCTATGGTCAGCTCATCTTCGACAAAGCAGGAAAGAATGTCCAATGGCAAAAAGACAGTCTCTTCAACAAATGGTGTTGGGAAAATTGGACAACCACATCGCAGAAGAATGAAACTGGACCATTTCCGTACACCACACACAAAAATAGACTCCAAATGGTTGAAAGACCTAAACGTGAGAAAGGAGTCCATCAAAATCCTGAAGGAGAACACAGGCAGCAACCTCTTCGACCTCAGCTGCAGCAACTTCAAAGGCAAGGGAAGCAAGGGCAAAAATGAACTATTGGGATTTCATCAAGATAAAAAGCTTTTGCACAGCAAAAGAAACAGTCCACAAAACCAAAAGACAACCGACAGAATGGGAGAAAATATTTGCAAATGACATATCAGATAAAGGGCTAGTATCCAAAATCTATAAAGAACTTATCGAACTCAACACCCAAAGAACAAAGAATCCAATCAAGAAATGGGCAGAAGACATGAACAGACATTTTTCCAAAGAAGACATTCAAATGGCCATCAGACACATGAAAAGGTGCTCAACATCACTCGGCACCAGGGAAATCCAAATCAAAACCTCAATGCGATACCACCTCACACCAGTCAGAAGGGCTAAAATTAACAAGTCAGGAAACGACAGATGTTGGCGGGAATGTGGAAAAAGGGGAACCCTCCTACACTGTTGGTGGGAATGCAAGCTGGTGCAACCACTCTGGAAAACAGTATGGAGGTTCCTCAAACAGTTGAAAATAGAGCTACCATACGACCCAGCAATTGCACTACTGGGTATTTACCACAAAGATACAGAAGTAGGGATCTGAAGGGGTACGTGCACCGCAATGTTTATAGCAGCAATGTCCACAATAGCCAAGCTGTGGAAAGAGCCAAGATGTCCATCGACAGATGAATGGATAAAGAAGCTGTGGTATATATACACAATGGAATATTATGTAGCCACCAAAAGGAATGAGATCTTGCCATTTGCAAGGACATGGATGGAACTGGAGGGTGTTATGCTGAGTGAAATAAGTCAATCAGAGAAAGACATGTATCATATGACCTCACTGATATGAGGAATTCTTAATCTCAGGAAACAAACTGAATGTTGCTGGAGTGGTGGGTGGTGGGAGGGAGGGGGTGGCTGGGTGATAGACATTGGGGAGGGTATGTGCTATGGTGAGCGCTGTGAATTGTGCAAGACTGTCGAATCACAGATCTGTACTTCTGAAACAAATAATGCAATATATGTTAAGAAAAAAAAGAAGAAGAAGATAGCAGGAGGGGAAGAATGAAGGGGGGGAAATCGGAGGGGGAGACTAACCATGAGAGATGATGGACTCTGAAAAACAAACTGAGGGTTCTAGAGGGGAGGGGGGTGGGGGGATGGGTTAGCCTGGTGATGGGTATTAAAGAGGGCACGTTCTGCGTGGAGCACTGGGTGTTATGCACAAACAATGAATCATGGAACACTACATCAAAAACTAATGATGGGGCACCTGGGTGGCTCAGATGGGTAAGCGTCTGCCTTCGGCTCAGGTCATGATCCCAGGGTCCTGGGATCGAGTCCTGCATCGGGCTCCCTGCTCCTTGGGAGCCTCCTTCTCCCCCTGCTTCTCTCTCTCTCCCCCCCACCCCGTCTCTCATGAATAAATAAATAAAATCTTTAAAAAAAAAAACTAATGATGTAATGTATGGTGATTAACATAACAATAAAAAAATTTAAAGAGGAAAAAAAGAAGTATTTTGTCTTTTGGGGCACTGG
>NW_027397064.1:1052939-1066024 GCF_003265705.2 Callorhinus ursinus
TCTGCCTTCGGCTCAGGTCATGATCCCAGGGTCCTGGGATCGAGTCCCACATCGGGCTCCCTGCTCGGCTGGGACTCTGCCTGCCACTCCCCCTGCTTGTGTTCCCTCTCTCTCTCTGTCAAATAAATAGATAAAATCTTTAAATAAGAAAAAATATGTATTTTGTCTTTTAAAAAATTTGCTATTTCCTTGCTCTGTCCACTGGAAAGGCCTAATAATGAGGAAAAAACCAGTATCCATGAGCACCCCTAGAGCCCAAAGAATGAAAACCTCCTTTGAACTATATACATAAGATTTGTGCACTTTGGAAGCAACCCAAGTGAATAAGCGAAATGTGGTGTATACACACATTGGAATATTATTCAGTCTTTAAAAGACAGGAAACTCTGGGGGCCCTCTGGATACTAATTACTTAACACCGACCTGGTAAGTTTCAGAGAGTAATTAAATCAGATAATGCATATACAGTGCATATCACTGTGCTTAAAATACAGTCAACACTCTATCAATAGTAGCTATTAATAAAAATGAGGAAAATGAATAAAATATTTTAAGACGGGCTTTTTCTGAGTACAGTTTGCACACATTCTATACACTTGGATATGTAGTATTGTCATTGTAATTACTTTTTGAATAGTCTGCATTTGGGATGGTCATTTACTCTTTAATCAAATATTTATTTATTTGGTTAGTCAGTTAAGTGTGTATGTATGTATATATTATTTTCAAGAGGTTGGATTTGGAGAGGGGCGCCTGGGTGGCTCAGTCAGTTAAGCATCTGCCTTCAGCTCAGATCATGATCCCGGAGTCCTGGGATCAAGTCCTGCGTCAGGCTCCCTGCTCAGCAGGGAGCCTGCTTCTCTATCTTCCCCTCCCCCCCCAACTCATGCTCTCTCTCTTTCTCAAACAAATAAATAAAATCTTAAAAAAAAAAAAAAAGACTGGAGACTCTGACCCATGCTACAACATGGATAAACTTGAGGATATTATACTAAGTGAAATAAGCCAATCCCAGAAATACAAACATCATATGATCCCAGTATGAGGTTTGTAGAGCAATCACCCTCACAGGGCCATCAAGTATGGTGATGCCAAGGGCTGGGGAAGGCAAAGGGATGTTGTTTGCTACAGAGTTTCAGTTTTGCAGGATTTAAAGAGTTCTGGGCATGGCTGGGGGTGGTGGCTGTTCAACAATGCGAATGGTCTTAATATCAGTGAACTGTACACTTAATACTTAAGACAGTAAACTTTTTTTAAAGATTTTTTTTATTTATTCACTCGACAGAGAGAGAGACAGCGAGAGAGGGAACACAAGCAGGGGGAGTGGGAGAGGGAGAAGCAGGCTTCCCGCGGAGCAGGGAGCCCGAGGTGGGACTCGATCCCAGGACTCCGGGATCACGACCTGAGCCAAAGGCAGACGCTTAACGACTGAGCCACCCAGACAGTAAATTTTATGTCAGGTGTATTTTACCACATAAAAGGACTGGAAAAACACGCACGCACAAACAAAAGAACACCACCCATATGTCCAGCAATAACGGAACCATTAGGTGACTTGTGTCTTGTCTGACCCACTTGTTCTGGCCAGTGAGGTTTCTGAAGTGCAGCGTACCTGTGGGAGGGGGCCGGGTCCCACAGCCCCTGTTGCTTTCTCTGCTGTGGAAGGAGCACTTGCTGAGGAAGAGCGGAGTGGATTCATAGACCCAGTTTGCATGATTTCCGCTGATTCTCCCATATGTGCTTCTTCAGATCCTGCTTCTTTCCCTCAGCACGCTGCGTGCGTATTCTCAGAATGCCGTTTTAAAGGCATCATAATATCCTGGCCTATGGATGGAGTCCTGCCCTGTGTGGCTCTTCTAAATTGCTTTCCTCACTCCAGCCCTCCTCACCCACGCTGGCTCCCAGCCGTAGTTCCGGATTCACTCTCTCTCTCCCTTCATTCCGTAATTCATCTTGATTCTTTGTGTAGGACAATAATCAGCTTCTGCTTTATGCACGGTCACTGCATGTGGAATGAATGAGCACTGAATAGGCCGACATCACTGTGGTCCAAAAAGCAGTGAGCTGCCCCCACCTCTTGCTCCAGGTGCTTGGGCATAGACTCATGAACCACTTGGGAGAGTAGAGTGTGAATAATCACAAAACCATAACAGATTATAGGAACCTCTCTGACTTCAGAGAGCATCTAATTTCATTACTCTTATATGGATGATTGGACTGCGGTCCCTAAGTAATGTGATGTGGTCAGATGCCATCAGGCCATTGCAAGGCAGGAAACAACAGAATGCAGAACTCTTTACAATGAAGAGTGAGTTCAAACTAGGCTGCACGGGCAGGATACATGCTGTCAGGAGCTGCTCACCTTGCAGCTGCTCACACCTTGTAAAGGGATGTTATTTGTGTGTAGATGGGGTATGTCCCTATTATCACCACCATCCCCACTTACATTACTTCAGCCTACGTGAATCCTGCTACATTTGGTTTTATGGCTGCATAACAGATTACCAGCAACTTATTGTCTTAAAACATTCTTGTTTATGATCTCACAGTCCCGTAGACAAGAAGTCCAGGCACAGTGTGACGGGGGTCTCTTCACAGGGCCTCAAAAGCTGAAATCCAGGTGACTGCTGGGCTGTGTTCTCATCTGGAGGCTCAACTGGGGAGGAATTCGCTTCCAAGCTTGTTCAGGTTGTTGGCAGAATGCAGTTCCTTCTGGCTATAGGATCGCAGCCCCACTTCCTTCCTGGCTGTCAGCCAGGGGCTACTCTTCCCTCAGAGGGGCAGCCCACATCCTTCACCATGTGATCCCCCAGGGCAAGGAGACTCTCCCTCATGTGGAATCCCTCTCATGCTTCAATTCCTCTGTCTCTGATTTCTGGCCCCAGATGTCAAGGGTCACATGCCTAGGTCAGGTCCACATGGTAATCTCTCCCTCGTAAAGTCAGCTGCATCATTTAACAACCTAATCACAGAGTGAGATCCATTATATTCACGCATACATACACACGTTGCACAGGGTGTGCACACCAGGGTGAGATTTGAAGATCATCTTAGAATCTTGCCTGCCACATTGCCCCAGAGCAGCCCCAAAGAACATAAACACTGGTCCACAGACTTAGCACCACATCATTAGAGCTGAAGTTTGTGTTGGAAAGAACCTCCAAAGTCAGGAAAGTCGGCTCCATAGATTTTCATATGATGCTGGATTTGAACTTGATTTCAGCTGGGAGGGTGGTGGGGGGGGGGAACAGTTGTAGTTGGTCAAAGCATAACCAATTCCCTGTTCTGCCTTCTTGGTTGGACTCAAATCTTCAGCATTTCCAGCTTGTTCCTCCACCTGCAAGAACCCTATGGAAATTATTCCTAATGGTCCATGAAAAGATCAAGGACCAACCAAACTCAGATGTCTTCAGTTGCCATGTTCTAATTTATTGGCAATATGTTGAGTAATGCTTTCCTGATTACTTCCCGGTTAGGTTGCTTTACCAGATGAAAAATGGCCAAAGACAGTTATTAATTAAATGAAAATGCAGCAACCAGATGTGAAGATCCTAAACTCTTTTATTTTGAAGTATCTTTTTTTTAAAAGAAACACTGGCTAGAAGAGAAATTTGTCATACCTTTTAGCTTATAAATTTATTTTCAACATCCATATGCAACTAACTTCTGGTTTCATTTCCTATCAAACAATGCTTTGAACTTGTTTTCCTTCTAAAATCATCCCAAGTAAACTCATATTAACCAGTGAGGCAGGCTGCTTTTGTTAAAGAAAGTCTGTGAAAAGAAAATTGAATCCATTTCCAGAGTTAAAGAGGAAGCAGTGGTGAAAGAATAATTTATAAAGTGCACTGCACTGCTAATTGGCGAAGCTTGTCTTGTCTTTTTGAGACAACTCTCTAAAACCCTAGCATTTTAGAGGCATGAAGGAACTAGAGGATGCTCTGGTATAATCTCTTTGTGTTACAGATAAATTGAGACGGACAGAGATGAAGCGACTTTCTCAATGCCACACAGCTAGTTAGTGGCTGCCCTGAGGGTCCAGCTTCCCAATGGCGCTGCTGCGGCCAGGCCATCTCCCTGACCTCTGGAGCAGAGCCAAGAAGCATCCCCCTAAGATGCCTCCAACCCGCTTATGGTTTCATGCAGAGGGTGTTGCTAACGGAAATGCAAAATGACGTAAATTAGGCAGATTCTCATGTGTTAGTGTTTTGAACAAAGACAGAACATCTGTCTTCACTTTGCCCTTGCAGGAGAATCTTCTGCATGAGCATGCTTGGACCCATTCTGATGATCCTTTGCAGGGTGGGCCAAGCAGGGAGAGTGAGGTATCACTGAAGGACATCTCAGGGTTGGCAGTCAGGCTCTTAGAGCTTCACTCCAGAGTCTGAAGACCATCATTTCTAGGAAGATCTGATGGATACCCAAAATAACTTCCCCAGCATGCCATTTCATGCCTGTGTCCCGAAAAGCTATAATCCCTCTAGTTGTCAAAGGGTCAGTAGTGATTGGTAAGTTATTCAATGCTATTTTTTTCTTACTAATAAGCGACATTTTGAAACTTAAAAATCATTTGCAAAAAAAGTATTTAAATGTGATATATTGACCTAAAAGGCATTAATAGTACTTTTTGGGTACAAAAAATGAAAAACAATTATAAAAACCTATGGGTTTTGTAAGGAATAACTTTTAAATTCTTTTTAAATACAGGGTCTTTCAATCTTGGCACCATTGATGTTGTGGGACAAATAGCTTGTTCTGTGTGTGCCTGTCCTGAGCACCGTAAGATGTTTAGCAGCATCCCTGACCTTCACCCACCAGATGTCAGTAGCACACCCCCTCCCCCAGTTGTTAGGATCAACAATGTCTCCAGACATTGCCCAATGTCCCCTGGGGGCCGATGGCACCTGCCGGCATACTACTGAACATCGGCAGTGCATTTCAGACTTGAATGGGGACAGTGTGCATTGTTATCCAGAGCCAGGGAGCCCTCAAAGGCAGTTTTACAACAAAATCAATATCCAAGACCACCAAATATATATCTGAAGTTCAATTTAAAGAAAAACTTCCTCCGGACCGGAAGCGCCGCGCTCGAACCCCAACCTCCTCGTCTGGCTTGAAACACCGGCGCCGCCAAGATGCCGGCTTACCACTCTTCTCTCATGGACCCTGACACCAAACTCATTGGAAACATGGCACTGTTGCCTATCAGAAGTCAGTTCAAAGGACCTGCCCCTAGAGAGACAAAAGATACAGATATTGTGGATGAAGCCATCTATTACTTTAAGGCCAATGTCTTCTTCAAAAACTATGAGATTAAGAATGAAGCTGATAGAACCTTGATATATATAACTCTGTACATTTCTGAGTGTCTAAAGAAACTCCAAAAGTGCAATTCCAAAAGCCAAGGTGAAAAAGAAATGTATACACTGGGAATCACTAATTTTCCCATTCCTGGAGAGCCTGGTTTTCCACTTAATGCAATTTATGCCAAACCTGCAAACAAACAGGAAGATGAGGTGATGAGGGCCTACTTACAGCAGCTGAGACAAGAGACTGGACTGAGACTTTGTGAGAAAGTTTTTGACCCTCAGAATGATAAACCTAGCAAGTGGTGGACTCGCTTTGTGAAGAGACAGTTCATGAACAAGAGTCTTTCAGGACCTGGACAGTGAAAGGAGCCTGAGCAGACACTTTCCACAGCCGTGGGCAGCATTTTACAGCAAGGTGTACACAGTTATTTGCCTTTATTTGATAAAGTTTTATACAGAAGAGAGAAGAGAGCATGTCTTCACTTGAAGAGCTCTTTTATCAAGAATTTGGGGCAGGGAGGGAAGAATGGGTGATTTGAAATTTTCTGCAGTATTAAGCTGGTGCTTAATAAAAATAAGTAAGAATAAAAAAAAAAAAAAAAGAAAAAGAAAAACTTCCTAACAGGCAGAGCTTCCCAAAGGAACCTGCTGCCTGAGGAAATAGAAGATTGGTCATTAATAGACGTGACTGACAGGGAGGGGAGTCAGAAAACTATTGAGCACAGACTGATGGGAAGATAACAGCAGGAAGAAGCAGGGATAAGAGAACATTCAGCTTTCTCCATTCAAGAGACGGGCTTCAGCATGCAAAAAAGAAAAAATAAAGTTACCTATCTGTAAAACATTTCTGCTCAAAATCCTGCTTTCCATCGTTTAACATTTTTAGATTGGGTAAAGTAATAATGTCATATTGTAGAAAATTCAGAAAGTACATAAAAGTACAAAGAGACATAAAAAAATTCACCCTCAATCTGACCAAAAGAAATTGCTCTTGACGTGCATTTATATTTCTGTCCAGATGATGTTCTGTGTGTGTTTTTGCATTGTTGAGCCCAACTTGTCTTGCTCTAAAAATTCTGTATTCGGTTTTCCTCCTGTCAAGAAAACTCTTTGGAAGTAAAATGCATCCTAATTTAATTAACCGTCCTCCTATTGTTGGGTATTTACAAAAGTCACCAAGACAAAAGCAATTTTTGGTTTTGATAGATATGTCTCATGATTGTAATATACTTAGCTCAACACCTAGCTTGATGCAGAGTAAGTAAAGTGCTCAGTGAATGAGTGAGAGGGTGAGTGAGTGTTGTTATGACATGGTTAAATTGCTTCCCTGAAAAGTTAAACTCCCATCAACAGTGAGTTTCTGTCTCCTAAAATCTTCACTGGCACTAGCTATTACCCTCTCTTCACTTCGTCATAATTCAATGGATGAAAATAAAACTAATTGCTATCTTAATTTAATTTGCATTTCTTGACTACCAGTGACATTGACTACTTGGGTCGTTTATTAAACATTTTTTGTAATAGAAGATCTGCTTATGACCCTGTTTTGAATTTCTTGAAAACTTAGTTTGCTCCTTTATTACTTGCATGAGTCCCCCTCTTAATAAGGATATTAGATATTAACCTCTATCTTTCACAGATATTTGGGGTTTTTAAAGTTTATAATTTCACATTTGCACACAAATTTGCAGACAAGGTGAATTTACAAATAAAAAGTGTAAAACACTTGACAAAACCTATTGCCATAGGACACAATTAATAGAACAAAATCATGGGAGAATTCATACCTAATGAAATAGAGGGAAAATGAAACAATTTGAAAAGGACTTCGACATTCAATTGTTAGACTTTATGGAAATAGGAGTGACAACCATTAAGTGAGAACAGACATTTCAAGTTTAAGAAAATCCATTTGGAAATCTGGAAGCTGAAAAACACAGTCATTGAAATAAACAAAAAGTCAAAAATGGCTTAAATTGTATACTAGATACAACAGAAGAGGGAACCAATGAATTAGAACATGGAGCTAAGGATATCACTCAGAATGTAACGTGGAGAGATGAAAAATAAGTTCAGAGACATGAAGGTTGATGGAATCAAAGATTCATCTAAGAGGAGTTCCAGAAGGAGAAAATGGGCAAATGGGGACCCTTAGGCAGATAACATGATAGAATTATTCATAATTGAAGAAATATGAGTCCCCAAATTGAAGAAGTTCACCGAGAGATGAGAAGGATTGAGTTTTTTAAAAAGAATCCGGACATACACATATGATGAGAAACGTCAGGGAGAAAGTAAAATATTTAAAACACCATAAAGAAATGACGGATTAGCAACAGAGTTTTTATCAAATAGATGCCACATGGCATAAAAACATGGAAGATAGGAAGTAGGAAGTTCAGAGAGTTGTTTTGTCCCTGGATTCTTGTCTTCTTTGTAAAGAGAGCTTAGAGTTAATTACCAAATGCATTTGAAAAATAAGTTAAATCACTTACTAAAGAGTTATAAAAAGTTACAGGCAACCACTAAAAGAACAGATACAAAATGTTTAACTTTCAAAGGAGCAGGTCACAGGAAAATAAAGAAAACTTTCCATTTAACAAAGTCAGGAAAGAGAAAAAGAACTAAGGAAAATATGTTGGGAAAAAAAGATGTTAGAAATAAGTCCAAATGTGTCAGTAAACTCAATAAATGTAAATTGATTAAATCATCTTTCTAAAAACACAGATAAAAAAAACAGAACAGATCCTAAAATTGAGGTTTTAACTACACACCAAGATAAAGGCATGTGAAAATCCTAAATGAAGTATCAGATTCACAAAGGAAACAGTTGAGAACCAGTCCACTGGCTTTGAACTCACGCACTCAAGAATATGGTGAGAACATAGAGCTGTGGGGACAGCATAGATTTGTGGAGCATGTCTGTGGTGGAAGGGGTGTTTATAGCTGAGACCCTCCCAAGAAGGAAGGGTGTGAGGGGTGATACCTCCCTCACCCCAAGAGAATGGGCTCAGCTGTGGTTTTTGAAGAAGCTGTATAGGTTTGATGCTGAGGGCTTGCTCTAGATGGATGACTTCCTCCTGCTCAAACAGAGGGGTGGCCAGGTGCTTTCTCAGGTGTGTGAAGGCTCACGCACCCAGAGGTGGCCAGACACAAGTAAACCTCCTGTACCAGATGCCAGGCATACAAAAGAAAAGGAACCAGGGCAGGAGACAGGGGCAAGAGACAGACAAGAAACAGAAATAGGTATGTGCATGCACACGGGCACACACACACACACACACACACACACACACACACACACACACACAGAGCAGCCATGTGAGGCCCTGCCCCAGAGGACCACCCAAAGTGTCTGGAGGACTTTCAGCAGCAGAAGCCACTGGAGAGTGGCCCTCTGAGATCCAAGCAGACAGGCAGCCAGAGGAGCAGACCCCAGAGACCCTGCATAGGGGGGCCAGTGAGGGCACAAACAGTTCTGAAGAACCTGAAAGGGCCCCACAAGAGCTGTTTAAAACTTCTGCTGGACCTGCAAGGAGGAAGTACCCCCGGACATACACTCCTCTCTTCTCTTCAAGGACTCTAGGCTGGCTGAGGGTGGCACCTCTGTGAGGGCTGTCAGCTCCACAACCACATAGCTCACGGGGGGACAGAGTGGTAAATGAAGATGATTGTTTCAATTAACAGCTCAGCTGCACTTATTTGATTTCTGAATTGAGATGTGTCTGAGGTGACACACTGGAAGTCAGAGGTGAGTATGGGACCTGCCCAACCCACGACCTCCAACAAACACACTTTAAATAGACAGGGAACAAAACTAAAGTCCTGCTCTCACTACGGCATAAATCACATTTGTTGCACATACTAGTTACAGAACATTCAGCTACATACAGTGCATGAAAGAAATACTCTGAGCATTCCAAATGCAAGGAAACACAGGATGTAAATAAAGAGATGAGAAAGATAGGCAATCGCTGAACAAGGTTAAAGCTTGACTGGCTTTATAAATATTAGACAAAAGAGACTTGAAGGCAAAAGTATTATTAAGGATAAAATGATAATTTTTAGGGATAAAAGCAAGAGCTCCCTGGGAGATGAATAATCTTCAATACACACACATCAAAGATAGGACAGCCTTACCACATACAAAGCAAGAATTGACAGAACCATAACAAGTTGGCAAATCCATAATCAGAGTAAAATATTCTAACACACTTCTCTTACTAACAGATAAATCAAGCTTTCCAAATATCAGCAAGAGGGGCGCCTGGGTGGCTCAGATGGTTAAGCGTCTGCCTTCGGCTCAGGTCATGATCCCAGGGTCCTGGGATCGAGCCCCACATCGGGTTCCCTGCTCCATGGGGAGCCTGCTTCTCCCTCTCCCTTTGCCTCTCCCTCTGCTTGTGCTCTCTCTCGCTGTCTCTGTCACTATCTGTCTCTTTCTATCAAATAAATAAATAAAATCTTTTTAAAAATATCAGCAAGAATAGAAAACACTGAAACACTCTAATTGATATATGGGATATAGATAGAATGGGGATGGAGACAGAGAGAGAGGGAGCTCCCAGACTTCCACAGATACAGTCTATGCATTCTTTTCAAACTCATAAAATATGTTTTTTAAATTTGAGTACATACATAATGGATCACAAAGGAAGTATTGAAAAATTCCAGTGATTTGAAAACATGCACTCCACAATGATTTTATAAATAAAATTTTAAAGTCTGCTAAAATATACCCATACATTTGGAAACTAAATAGCACTTTTAAATAATTCATGGATCTGGAAGAAATTGTAATGGAGATTATAAATACTGAGAACTGAATGACAACAAAGGAACTATACTCAAGAATCTGTGGGAAGTAGATGAAAGGATATAGGGAATTTGTAATATGAATATACATATATTAGAAAACAAGAGAAATTTTAAATTAATGAGCTTAGAATTCAATGAGAATTTAAACATGAAAATCAATGTAAAACAAAGGAAAAACAAAATAAGAAAATAATAAAGTTCACAATTATGGAAATAGTAAATCAAGAAGTAATAGGGAGAAACAAAAATCTCAAAAGCTGATTCTTTACAAAGGATGGATAAAAAATACAAATTCTTTTCTTGATTACCCAAGGAAAAAGGCATGAATAAATACTAGAAATGAAGAAAGAGGAGAATCATTGCTAAGTAGTGATCAAAGTACAAAAATAAATTAACAATTTTGGACTAATATATTTAAAATCTTATATATGGTGAACAATTTTCTTAAAAAAAATGAAATTACTGAAGCTTCTCTTTTTACTAATATGCTCCAAATCTTAGAAGAGGAGGGAAGACTATCTCTTTTATGAGGCAAGTCTCCCTATGGCAACAAAACAAGATGAAGCAGGAAAAATAAGGAAAATTATAAGAAATCTTCTGCACAGCGAAGGAAATGATCAACGAAATAAAAAGGCAACCCAAAGAATAGGAGAAAATGTTTGCAGACCACACATCTGATAAGACGTTAATATATAAAATGTATTAGGAACTCATACAACTCAATACCAAAAAAGCAAGTAATCCAATTGAAAAATGGGCAGAGGACCTGAATAAACATTTTTTTCCAAAGAAGACATACATATGGCCAACAGGTACCTGAAAAGGTGTGCAACAGCACTCACCAATCATCAGGGCGATGTAAATCAAAAGCACAACTCACACCTGCTAGTTGTTCTTTTATCAAAAGAACAACAGGTAAGTGTTGGTGAGCAAACACTTTAGAGCAAAGGGAACCTTTGGACACCGCTGGTTGGAATGTAAATTGGTGCAGCCACGGTGGAAAACTCATATGGCCCAGCAATTCCACTTCTGGGTGTATATGCTGAAGAAATTCAATCAGTATCTTGAAAAGATACCTGCATTCCCGTGTCCATTGCATCATTATTCACAGTAGCCAAGACTTGGAAACCACCTAAGTCCTAAGTGCCCACTGATGGACAAATGGATAAAAAAGATGTGATATATACATATAAAATGTAATATTATTCATCCACGAGGAAAAAGGAGACTCTGCCATTTATGAGAAGATGGTGGGAGAAATAGGAAAATGTTGGACAAAGGGTACAAGCCTTCAGTTAAAAGATTAATAATTTTTTAAAAAGATGAACATTTGCTGGGATTCTAATATTCAGCAAGGTCACTACAGTTAGCAAATGGTATTGTATACTTGAAATTTGCTCAGAGAGCAGATTTTAAGGACTCTCACCACACCAAAAAAAGGTAACTATATGAGGTAATGGATGTGCTAATTAACCTTATTAGGATAATCATTTCATGATGTATACATACATCTAATCATCACATCGTACACCTTAAATATATACAATTTTGTCAATTTTACCTCAGTGAATCTGGGGAAGTTTATTAGTTAATTAATGTTTTGAAAAAGAAAATTACGAACACAGACTCAAAATACTAAATAAAATACTGGCAAATAGAATCCTAAAACACATGAGAAAAAAGCATAAATCATGACCAAATTAGATGTACCTAGGGACCGTAAAGGTGGTTTAACATTAGAAAATCTAGTAATGTGGGGCGCCTGGGTGGCTCAGTCATTAAGCACCTGCCTTCAGCTCCGGTCATGATCCCAGGGTCCTGGGACCGAGCCCAACATCGGGCTCCCTGCTCGGCGGGAAGCCTGCTTCTCCCTCTCCCACTCCCCCTGCTTGTGTTCCCTCTTTCGCTGTGTCTCTCTCTGTCAAAAGAATACATAAAATCTTAAAAAAAAAAAAAAAAAGAGAAAATCTAGTAATGTGATTTGCCATAAAAACTGATCAAAGAAGAAAATCACGATCACCTAAACAGATGCAAAAGAAAGCATTTGATAATACTGATTAATCAGGATTAAGGGAAAGAATTCTTGCAAAGTGCAAACAGAAAGTAATTTCTTAGTCTATTAATCAGTATCTACCCAGAACCTTCCAGAGACATTCTAGTGGGAACACACTGACATTTCTCTAAATCTCCAAACTGGGGGACATGCTGCAGGACACCTGACTAGATTCTTCATAAGGGTCACAAAACCTTTTTGGGTTTTGGGGACCTTTTTGGGGAGCGGGGGTGGGGAGCTGCTCTCCATTTACAGAGATCAAAGAGTGGCCCCTAAACGCAGTGTGTGAGCCTGGATTGGAACCTGGACCAAGTGAAAAACAGCTACAGGGACCTTCTCCGGACAGCTGGTAACGTTTCTCCCAACTCCGGCCATGTAGACGAATACCCTGATCTTCAGTTTATTAATTTATACATTAGATTTATTTAATTTATTAATTTATACATTAAATGCACTTCCAAACCAAAATCCCAAAGAATGTTTTCCTCCTGGAAATTTTCAAGTTGTCCCTCAAATTAACAAGGGTGAGGATGAGCGAAAGCCATGACTATGTAGAGTAATGAAGAGGAGGGATGTGGCTTCCACGTGTGAAGATGGGCTTGAAAGCAGAGAGATTATAGTCCTGTACAGGCATGGGAGCCCTCCTGGCTCCTGGCCCCATGCCTTCCCTGCCGCCCAGGGACTGCCCTGGGCCCCTCCATCCAGCGTACGCACCGCCCTCGCTCTTCCAACCCCTGCCTTCAACTGGCCTGGGGCCAGACCACCTGTCAGAGGGTCCGGACGCCAGCATCCCTGAAGTGCACGTTAAAATGGTACAGTCTGCCGGGAAAGAAAGCACCAGCCACAGCACTCAAGCTATCTGGATGCGGGTGTGCGGAGGGATGGGCGTCTCCATCCTCTGGATG
>NW_027397064.1:1066034-1119306 GCF_003265705.2 Callorhinus ursinus
CCATCCTCTGGATGCGGGTGTGCGGAGGGATGGGCGTCTCCATCCTCCCCTTGTCTTCCGCATCCCCATGGCAAGGACAGAGAGTCGCCGGGACCGTCTGTGCACCAGGTGCTGTGCCAGGCGGGGGCTGGGCCATCTGGAGCTCTTACTGCTGCTTCTGTGGAAGGAAACTAAGCCCGGAACCAAGTCAGCAAAACCGAGAGGAGCCCCACCCTGTCTCGGAGGCCTGCCCCCTTGTCCCTCTCTCCCAGCCTCCTGGAAGCATGGAGCATCGTTGTCCCTTGAACCCTTGTCCTGTGGAATCCATTGCCCCCAGGGTGGGGCTGTTGCATTGCATGAGTGTATGGGGCACCCCCAGGACACCCGTGGCTGGGCTCCCTGTCCCTGTGCCATGCCTCGGCCTGCAGTGGGGGCTGGGGGAAGCTCACGGGCTTCCCTGCCAAGGGCCACCTGAAAGGGACCAAAAGCTGAAACTTCTATGATACAGCAACCGAGCCGGCTCTGTGCAGGGGGGCATCACTGAAGTGAGAACCCCGTCCCTCCACAGCCCAGGAGCGCAACCTCCCCAAGCCTGGGTCCTCTCCTAGAAGGGGCCTTGGCAAATGTGATGGGAGCCTCTGCGTTCAAAATTCACAGTGGGAAGAACTCTGCATGACAAGGAATCCAGAAAAGGACGATTCCGAGGCCCAGAGAGGAGGATGGAGAGATTGGGCAAATGCTTGGGGAGGTTCCAGCTGAGCTGGCTGAAGGCTGGGAGATAGAAGGACACATTTGTTTCTTCCAAATTATTAAGACCAAAGAGCTTTATTCTCCAACAACAAATCCTTCCAGGGAAAGCCCCACATCTCCAAGGCACGCATGGGATTCCTATTAGCATTCATAACCATTTTCCCCACCAGTCTGATGAGGTGGTTCCCGTGCAACCTTAATCTCCTCCATGTGGCCTCCTACTTGGCCAACTTTTCAGCTAAAAATAAAATCTATTCATCAACAAATACTTTAATATTGACTGTGTTGCCTGAGTGTAGGCTAGTTACCAGATCACAGTACCCCGTGTATAATAAAATGCCATTTGTAATGACGTATTAAATCAAATGACACTCAGAAACACACGCTTCTCTGGAGCCTTTTTTTTATGTGTGAAACTTAACGGACATTAATTATGAAGCATTTGCATCGAGAGTGGAGAACAGGGCCTTTCTGAGCTAGAAGTAAGTGTTCTCGTCCCTGCTTCTTCACTCCCAGCTGGGACCTGACCCAAACCACACTTCTGTATCGGTGCCCTCCCAGTGCAACCACACGGATTCCACAGACACTCATGAAGAGTGGTGATGGGTTCTCATGTTGATGGTCTGTCATGGAAAACCCAGCCAAACCTATTCTAAAGATGAAGCAGAGTCAAGACCCTCTCCTTACCCCTGCCAATAGAGGCAGGACATTTCTCTTTCAAATGCTTTTTCCATGAGTTTTACAGAAGGTCTGTCTTCATTGGCTCTTGTGTGTCTCTGGGTCTGTCCCCACTGGCTGTCATGCATCTCTGGGTCTGTCCCCACAGGCTGCCATGTATCTCTGGGTCTGTCCCCACAGGCTGCCATGTATCTCTGGGTCTGTCCCCACTGGCTGTCATGTATCTCTGGGTCTGTCCCCACAGGCTGTCATGTATCTCTGGGTCTGTCCCCACAGGCTGTCATGTATCTCTGGGTCTGTCCCCACAGGCTGCCATGTATCTCTGGGTCTGTCCCTATTGGCTCTTGCATGTCTCTGACACCTTCAAGTCTATTCAACTTATATTTGTGATGGACCCTCTCGGGGGCAGGCCCCCCGCTGAAGGGTGGGTGTGAAGGTGCACAATCCTAAGAGAGCCCTGCTCCTGAGGTGTTCCTGGTCTAGTTGAGGGGGAGGCAGGTGAGCAAAGGAAAAGGTGACAAGGAAGTGCAGGAACACTGGGAGGAAAGGAATTTTGCCCCAAGACTGGGGAAAGGAGTGCTAGCGGCAGTCTCCCCATGAGAGGGAGTTGGTCTTGATGGATCCTTTACACTGCATTTTATTTGCACATCAAGGATCATTCTAACTTAAATATCCTGCATTCTTGCTCTGCTGGGTTACTGTTTCTTTGTTTTTAGTTTTTATTTGATTGCAATCTTACTACAGAAGGATTCAAATTCTTAAGGACAAGAGCCTCATCCACCTTCCAAGGCCCCCACCTACACCCCTGTGAATGCTGCCTAATCATGGTGGTTGACTTGGCCATGCCTAGCAACGGGGAAACCCTCAAACTTTTCACCTCTGGATCGGACACATTTGGGTTTGACCTTGGGATTCGACATGAGCAAATGAATGCCAATTTTTCAGTTTGAATTGTGGCTATCAAAAGATCTTTGGAGGGAGAACCATTTGGGGGGAATAACCTCCTCACCGAGTTATTGTTCTAAGGAGTAACTCAAAAGCAGAAGCACAGGCTTGAAGGAGAGAGCAAGCAGGAGTGGGTGTGGTGCCAACGGCAATGCGCTAAGGTAGGAAGTGTTGCCTAGAAGTTCCCAAATGCACCAAAATGAGAATCTTGAAAAAGAACGAAGCTCAGAGAAGGGGCACGTCCAGGGCTATGGCACCGCTGAGGAGTCCTGACTGTCCCTGAGTGGGCCCCATCGCATGCCCCACCACATGCCTGACGGGCCCCTGGCACCGAGCACTTTGGGTCACGGTCACTAGGCAACTAGGTAGTCAGGTCAGAGGGAGCTGTGTCTGCCAGCTCCCCAGGCCGGGGCTGGGAGATGCCGGGTCCTCGGCCCCACGTTTCTCCCTGGAGGATAGGTAGTACAGCACGACTCACTCCAGGTGCTGCCACCAGCTGGGCCCGTGGCGCTGCCCAGTGGACATGAGGGACAGGAACCTGTGTCACCTGCTTGGCTCCTGCTGTTTGCTGGGCTGTGAGTAATATGGAAGGCACTGACGTATGCAGACACCTTGAGGGTTGGTGTTGGCAGCCGCTTGCTCTCATGGTTACCTCCTTTGGGGTCTTGTTACTCCTTGTCATCCTCTGAGAGCCTGTGGTTCTTCCCCACAACAGTGGGCCCAGGTCCTAGCCAGGGAGCAAACCAGTCAAAACAGCCCAACTTTACAGAAAAGACAAAGGATGGAAGAGTGGGGAACCGGGGAGTAGCATGTTGTAGAAGATCCCTAGACCAGATCGAGGGATCTGGCGACCAGAAACCGACTGTACTGGTGGCCTCATCCAAACGATTGAGTCCATGTGCCTCAGTTTCCCCACCTGTTCAATGAACGAGTTTGGTCAAGGACTCCCAGGCCCTCCATGGCGCTGAGCGTTAGGGCTGTGTCTGAGCACGTGGTGTCCTACCCATTCCCACTGAGGAAGAACAGGAGTCGGTGGTTGACGAGCCTCATGGGGGTGTTCACGTATTTCTACAATGTATTCCGACATCACTGGCTAAATGGTGGGGCCCCAACTCTAGGCTTTTTACACCTTATGAGTGTGGGGTGGGGAGTGATTCAGACAGCCATCAGCTCCTCCAGCCTGCAGAGGTGGGACAGACGGTGCTGGAAACCCGGACGCGGGCGGCAGGTGGGCGAGCAGTCAGGCAGAGCGGCGTCCTGGGCAAGAGCCGAGAGGACAGGAGCATGCGCAGCCGCCTCCCCGCCAGCACCCAGGGCACCACCACTCCCACCCACCCCCCTCAAGAAGCCCAGGGACCTCGGGGACGAGGGTTGGCCCTCAGCTCACTGACCCCTAGGGACCGCGGCATCCTGACTGTCTGCAAGTTCTGACCAAAAGTTGAAACTGTTCTTTTGTTTTGACCTTTGCTATTGGAAATCTTATAAAAGTGTGTGATTCCTTTCCCAGCCTCAGTAAACACAGAAAAGAAGCCCAGATGAATCTGTTTGGGAGGCTGGAGGATGCCGAGCTGCCTCTGGGTTTCTTTGAGACTCATGTTTCAGGAACACATTGAACTTGGCTTGCTTGGGGGAAGGCATCCCCCGGGTCCCAGCAGATTCACTAGGACGGCAGGGTGGGGTCGGGAGGGGGACATGCCCAACGGACTGAGGACCCCGACCGACTCACCTGCATTTCCGCGTGTCGCCCCCGAGCCCCACGCGGCTCCCACAGCAAGGAAGTCCTTCTTGAAAAATAGGACTGAACTGAGACCCCCGGTGTTGGGCTGGGAGAGATCATCAGAGTGTCCACTTTCTCTCTCACACCTTCACCGGGGTTTCTAACGGTGAGGAGATGAACACGGTTTAATTCACTAATTCCGTTCCTCCGCCCTAACAACGACCCAGGGCTCAGCAGTCTCTCTGCAGGCAGGACAGGGCGGGGGACCGAATCACTCTGGCTGCAAAAGGCGAGGGCCTGGGGAGCGTGAGGGGCGCTGGGTTGAGGTTGAAGACAGTGCTAAGCCTGGGGTGGTTTCATTGGGCTGTTTGAGGTTTTTGTAAAGTACATTTTGATTCCTTTAGGCCCCATTCAACTGGGAAGACCAAAGGAACAATCAAGGAGGGTGATGGGAGCACTGCGGGCATCTCCTGCAATCCTGGGCAATACGGATTGGGGAGACAGTCTGGATTCACCCCCAGACCCCTGCCTGCATGGCCTCCACAGGGCACAGTGGTGTGCAATCTCTGCGGAAACCCAGGCTCCACTGGAGGGCCCCCCCCCCACTCCCCCACCGCTGCCACCTGGTAGAGCTGGGCTGGGTGCCCCCAGGACAGAGGGAGGGTTTGGAGACGCTGTCAGGCCAGACCGCCTCCTCCCTCCCCGAGGACTTGCTCCTCACCTCAGGAGGTGGCCTGGGAGCTCACGGAGGTGCAGAAGGGCTCCTTGAAAGTTGTCATTGGCAGCGTGACACCTGAGCGGAGACCCAGACTGGCTCTGAGGGGTCTGCTGCCTGTGCCCTCAGAGGCATCCCCTGGAGCAGCCAAGCGCACTTGCTTCCTGCGGGGGCTGTACCAGGTCTCCTGACTTACAAGCCCTCCCCCATGCTTGGAGACCAGTGGTCCGGCGAGGTCAGGGCTCAAATCAAGCTGGAGGCTCCGGGGCAGGTCTGTCTCCTGCGCGCTCATGGCTATGGGACCGAGGTCTCTGGCCGGCTGCCAGCCCCCCAGCCTGTGGACCTCAGGAGGAGCAGCATGGCCTTGGACCCTGCTCCTGTCACGTCTCCCTGACCCTTCTTCAGTGGTGCTCGCTCCACTCTTGGGGACCCTGTGGTGACATCGGGCCACCTGTGTGACCCAGGCTACTTCCCCACCTGGGGCTCCTGAAGGTAATGCCATCTGCAAAGTTGCCTTGCCCTGCGAGGCCACCTATCACAGGCCCTGGAGGGAAGTTAGGACTACCAGGGTGGGCGGGATGTCAGCTGCAGAGGTGGGGACCAGACAGCTGTGTACGGTTTCTGTGACTTTCCCTTTCTTTCATCCTCTCCTCCGCCTCCATCCTACAGGAAGGGTCCCAGTGGTGCAGATGCCAGGGACAGGCAGGGAGTGGCTGAGCCTGCAGCTGAGGGGACTCTGTGTCCCCCAGGAGGGGGTTGGGAGTTTCTTCATCCAAACAAGGGCGAGATGGATTTTGGACAGTAACGGGCACACAGGCTACGCCACTCTCCAGCGGATGTGCCCTCCCCGTCAGTCTGCCCCCCACCTGCTGCTGACTGCACCTTCCAGATCCCTGGATCCCTGGGGGCCGCTCTCCTTGGGTTCAACCCATGGGAGGAAAAGGCAGGAGGTGGGGGGCAAAGAAGTCAAGATGTTTCTTCCCTGCGCCCTCCCCCACTTCTCCTCCACCACCCAGCTCCGACCAAGCTCCAGTCAGTCCTGGGGATGCAGCAGCTCCCCAGGGGATTCCTGGGCACCTGACTTCCCCTCGGGCTCCCTTACCCTGCCCTCCCCACCCTAATCTTTACTGGCTTGAGTCCTGCTTTCTGCCCCTGACTCACACTAACTCACAAAGCTGTTGATAAGCCCACCCAAATGGTGGCCCCATGTCATCTCCTGGAACCCCCAGACAACTGATGTGATGCACACAGGCCCATGTCTGCGCTCTGTTCTCCCTGGAGCAAGAAGCATGCCCCCCTCTGTCTCCCTGACTGAGCCCTCCTGCTCTTCACACTGGCTGCACCCACCTCCTCTCCGGAGCCCACTCTGACTGCCCACCTTCCATGGGCAGGGGCTCGTCCTTCAGGTGTGGCCTCTCCAAACCTGTGCCATCCCCCCATCATGTGATCACTTATGTCTCCGTGACTAGGTCAGGGTCAAGACATGGGTGTAGACCACACATCAAGCCCCTCAGTGCCCACTAAATCTGCAGGCTGGGAGACTCTCTTGGTCCTTCTCCATCAGAGTCTCTGCCGGTGGCCCCTGGGAGCTCTTACTGAACAAGTACCCTTGTTGATTCCTACCCACCATGAAATTAGAGAAACACCATCCCAGAGGAGCCAATCTTTAGTTATCTCTGCGTTTCTGGAGCCGCATACAATCTTTGATGTCAACTCATCTTCAGTGATGGTTTTGAATGAAGTTGGAGCAGGGTGTCATTCCACACACTGGACGGTAAGATCCCCTACTCACCTTTGTCATGGAGTTCCCAGGACTTTGATAGGACATCAGAGGTTTCCCTTCATCAGAAACTGGCTGGCACAAAAGAGAAGACCCACGTGCACTGACATAGGAGGAGAGTCAGACCCCATCCCCAATTACCCCTTGGTGGGACCTGCTGGCCAGCAAGCCCACCACCCATACGGCCTTTCAGATGAATGGACAGCCAAGTTGGGTCCTTCATTTGAGTAAAGCATTGAACATGAAAGACAGAAACCAAATTCAATAAAAATATTTTTAAAAGGAACTCAGGAGAAACACATAAAGCAACAGGCAGATTCAAGATAAATAAAACGGATGCCCTCAGAGAGATAAGAGAAGATTTGGCACCCATGAAATGGGAGGTGATGCCGAAAACAGGGAATGGAAACATGCTAGCAGAACTTTCCAAAGGGGATATCCATCAGAAAGTGTAAATATAGGTTGAAAAATAAGAGGTGTAAACCTGAGGGTCTTAGAAAAGCAGCCGAAGACCATCTAACTAATTGGAACTGCAGGAGAGAGAGGGAGGACGTGATTATCAGGTAAATATTTCAAAACCTTTCCTACAGCTAAAGGACATGAATTTCCCAGTGGAAGGGGCCCAGCGCCCAGCACAGTGACTGAAGGAAGGCTCATACCCTGAGAATCGTTGAGATGTTTCACTGGGGGGTAAAGAAAAGCCCAGAACGTTTTCAGAGAAAAGGAACTGGTCGCTGGATGAGGTTGAAACTCAGAGTGGCGTAGACTTCTCAACAGCAACGCCAGGAGCACGAGGAAAGTGTCAGGACTCCCAACCACGCTTCTGATCACATGTTGAGAACAGAATAAAAAATGTGCAGACGTTTCAAGATACCAGAACGTGACTTCCTGTGTGCCCTTCCTCAGGGTCTTATTGAAGAATATCTTCCCTGGAATGAAGGGATTATTCCAAAAGGAGGAAGATATAAAATCGACAAAGCAGAGAAGCCCACGGGGTAGCAAGGCTAAGGGAACGCGTCAGAGGGGGTGAGAAGGTGCCCCGCAGTGAGCGCTGTGCGGAGGCCGCAGGAGCGCCAGAGTGGGCAGGAGGTCACAGGGCACAGGGACACCGCCCAGACAAAGGAAATTACAGAATGTGAGTGACCATGTCAAAGGGGTTGTAGAGTTTGTAGCAAGGTTTAAGGTTGAATTTAAAATAGGTGCATAGAAAAACAGACTTTAATGGGGGGTGGGGGGCATCAAGGAAAGGAAAAATGTTGTCCCTGGGGGGAAAAAAAAGAACGAATGCTTTGGGTACAAGTGCCTTCATTGTGAAAAATACATTCACGAGCATAAGAACAAACATCAAATACTGACTTGACCAAAAATTTTGCAAAGACTCGGTGATGAGGGGCTGTGGGGTCTGGGAGGGAGTGTGTTCTTTCCACAGCAAGAGATCAAGACCATAAGCATGTTATTTAGAAACAGCTCCAAGAATTACGAAGCCCTTCCTCTGGGTACTTCAAGAGAGATGGCAAAGGGCAGGAAAAGTCTTGTTTGACCTCTAAAACCAAGTATTTCTTTTACTTTGGTTAGAAAGTGTTGGGTTCTTTTAAAGGAAAAAAAATCAGGCCACCCTGAGATGTTTTCATTATGACAAAATGCCTGAAATTTGAAAAACTATCAAATTTTTAAATCTTTGAGGGAAAAGATTATGAGCAGAGACTCTTGTTCCAAGCTATTGTACCTGCAGGAAAGAAATTAGGAGACATGTTTAGATATGGGTTCTCAAGAATTGTTCTACACACACACATGCATATTCCCTTAAACATTACCTGAATATATCCATAGTTGAATGACTAAAATGTCATCAAAACTGAGAGTTCAAAGGTATAGAAAATATGTATTTTCAAAACTTACGGAGATCAATAAAAGCAGTTTTCAAAACACATGAGTTTCAGTGAGTACCATTGGAATATTTATAAAAAAAAAAAAAAAGGAAAATACTGCAATTATTTGTGGAGAAGTTGCTTATGTTCTGAAATTCAGTAATAACATTTTGGATCAAGCCCCAGAACATAGTGCTGCAGGTTAAAAGGAAGGATGAGTGCACAAAGAATTTTTGACACACGTAAGGAGAGGAGCTTGGTACAAATAGGGTTGGAAAAACCCTAAATGCGCGTTTGTGCTCCTTTCACAACCAGATGTCCCAAACAACTAAAATGTCCGAACACAAAGGATCGGATCAGTCTGGATGATAAACTAATTGTTACCACTCAGAATCTAGCCCACAGTGAAAACAGGAGTCACCAGGACAAGATGCAAAATATATTCTCCCATTTTCAGAAAATGTAAACGCGGGTGCATATGTATGCCCAGGAAAGCATCCCCCAAAAAGTTCCCCATCATTCATAAATCACTTCGATTTTCTCCTTTGTGATCTTTCTGCATCTGCCATGTTGTCTGCGCTGATTACGCTTGACCTCTCTGTGAGGCAAAACCAAAGCAGGAGTCTGGGGGACTGAGCCTCCTGATGACCCCAGAGAGGCAAGCGTCCAGCAGGGTTCTGAGCGGTCTGACGTCCTCCCCTTCTCTTCTGACACTCTCTTATTCTCCCCCAGAAACCCAGAGGGAAAAATCCAACAGGTGCACTTTGTCCTCAACAACAACTCAGTCCGGCCAAGACGCTGGCCTGGGGACAGCCCAAGTCAAGAGAGAGAAACAGCGGAGAGGCGGACATGGGAGACAACGTATGGAGCTTGGTTTCAGAAGGCATTTTGAAATTGTCAACCAAGGTGTTGTAGAAGGATCGGTGAGCTGAATTGAGACACTGAGCTCGGGTGGATTCCAAGCCAGGCTTTACCATTCACTAGGCAGGTTGTTCTGGAGTTTGGGGGAGGGCATCTTGGAACCACACCAAGACTTGCTGTCTTATTCCTGAAACAGGGCTAACAGAGCGCTTGCCCACCTCTAGGATGTAGTGGGGCTGCAGCGATGTCAGGGACACGCGGGAGGGAATCCCAGCGCCCCTCCGCGCGCCCAGCCCGGGAGGCAGTCAGGCTAATGCCTTGCACATGGGCCGCCAGTCATGCCTCCCTCCTTCCCCATCACCTTCCCTCTCTCAATTGCCCCATGAGGCAGTTATGCTTTCCTCTTTCCAAAGGCTGTTGCAAACGTTAAAGAGCCATTACTTTAAACTATCGAAGATGCTTCTGTCTGAAGTGGAAGTTTAAGCCTGTCGGGAAATTTCACCTCCAAAGTCGTTGAGTTGGTTCAGAACAATCCCTCACGTGTACTGTTTCCCAAATGGGGTTTCCAAGCCCCTTGGAGCCTGTCTGAAGGGAAGGGGTCCATGCTGGGGCCCTTCTGGGGAGGTAGGACAGAGCCCCGGGGTCTGAAACAGGCCTGCTTTCACAGGAGTCTTTATTATGCTGAACTCACCAGTTAACACTGCAAAGCCAAGAATTAGAAGGTTTCCTGCAAGAGAAAAGAGCAAGTGCCCCCTGCTGTGCTTCTCCTCCAAGGAACGCTGGGGCTGGGGCTGGGGCTGGGGCTGGGCTCTGGGCTTCTGGACTCAGGCTCTGACAGCCAGAAATCCAGCCAACGCCAAGGGGGCTGCACCTGGAAAAGGTTGCCCAGACATGCCATTACCCTTGGACAACAGCAGAATATTTGCCTCTACAGAGGTTGAAACAGAGTTACGGTTAGTTTCCCCGTTTTACATTTACTTTACATTTTACAAAAGGAAAGTAAAAATGTTGCCTTAAAAAGAAATCCTATCAACCCAAGGCAGATTGGTGGTTGCCAGGGGCTGCAGGGGGGAGGGGGGGGAAGGAGGAGAAACTGCTTAATGGTTAATGGGCTTTACTTTGGAGAGGTGACATTTTGGAAGGAGACAGAGGTGGTGGTTTCACAACAGTGTGAAGGGATTCAATGCCACTAAATTGCTCGCTTTAAAAATGGTTAAATTTTATGTTATGTGAATCTCACCTCCATAAACTATTTTTAAAATCATTTCAAAGTGCTCTCCCCTCTGGCTTGCAAGGCTCGTCAACTTTGGGTGAGGGGGTGGGGCTGTGTGGTGTATACTGCCGTTGGCAAAGGTGGGAACAGTCCCGTCCCAGCTCTGCTCGGGAGGGGTTTGATGGACGGCTGGGGCAGAGTGCCTACCGGTGCTGCTTGATCCAATGAGGCCAGAGAATGGTTCTTCTTTTAAAAACCCATACATTTTTCTGGTTCATAAAGTAATATGATGAAAAAATATGTATGATAAAGAAAATAAAAACCATCCATCATTTCACTACTTAGAATTGACATTTTACGTTTTGATGTATAGCCTTTTAACCTTTTTTGAATTTGTATATATACTTTTTTAAAGTGCTTTTGGGTCTCTCCACTTTTTTAACCAATTTCTTGTGTTTGGTTGTATGCAGTATCAGGCATAAGCTTAGGGATACCTCTCTCCATTGCTCTTAAACTGTGTGTCCCCGGGTGGAGTGGAGAAGTGGAAAGATCTTTCAATAGCCTGCCATTGAGATTTGATCTTTAAAACCTTTAAGTTTTTCTGTTCCTTCCTTTGTCTTCACGGTTTTAACTTAAAAAATACCAGTTTTCCATCTCCTCTGAGGCTTCTCTTTATTTTCTGTTCTTTGACTTTCAGAAAGCTTAACACATGATGTGTGTGTGTGTGTGTGTGTGTGTGTTTGAAGCAGAGTGAAAAGGAAGTGGGGTCTGGAATAATTATTTGAACTTGGTTCTTCTACAGATATTTTAGTAAGAAATAAATCTCATTTCCCTTGACAGGAATTTGCATGTTTGCAGGAACCGAGACTGTGAATTTGGTCAGAGCAACTTGCAGTTGAAGGAGCAGCTCTCCACAGACTTGGTGGCGGGAGTCCCCCCCACCCCCGAGGGTTCCTGGGCACCCTTCACACGTGCATGGGGCAGGAGTCAGGGCTGTCTGCCATTGGAGAAGGACACTCCCCAGGCGCATCTCTACTTGCAGGATTGTTTCCAACTCTTCAGGCCCCTCTCTCCAGCTTCCTGGTGCGTTGTGGTGTGCCCCCTACCCAAGTGAGACCATTCATAGTCCACTGTCACCAAGGGACAGCTGATGGGGTTAGTCCCGCCCAGGTGAGTGACTCAGTCCCTCTCTCAGGGTCACTTCTCCCTGGCACTGGACAACAGAATGACTAAAACAAATAGATCTCAAACAATAGAGCCTAAAGCACCAATGAGAGGTCAATGGGATGGCTCCTGAGGGGCAGGGCCAATGAAGTTGGAGGCTACCCTTTCTCCCTGCCTGGTGAGGGTGAGGGCTGCTAAGCAGACATTATTAGAAACCCCACAAAGAAGGGAGTCCTCCTCAAAGAACTCAGAAACTCAATGTGCTGAGCTCTCTGAAATGGACTTTCCCCTATTTGTCTTCACGGGTGGCTGTCCATAGCTGTCAAATATACTGAAAAGGCTCGATGAGCAAGTCAACATTGTCACTTTCTTCTGAAAGTTTCCCCCCATACCCCAGTGTTGCCCTTTCTTCTGCTTGGCATAAAAACCCTGCTTCTTGAAAGCAACCTGAAAAGCAGACAGATTGCAGGGTCTCCTGGCCCTCTTTCCCAGCCTGCCTCATGGTGGCCCTCCACCCGAGCAGGATGCCCAACAAGCCCCTCCAGCCATCGTGTGCCTGAGAGGACGCTGGCTGGGACAGACCCACACGGAAGCAGAGCAGACTGCAGCGGGACCCCACATGGTGTGAGCGGGGCTTTGGTGAAGTTCCGTTGGAGCAGATGTCTCAGACTGAGGCTTTAACAAAGGAGTTGCCTCCTTCTAAACCCAAATCTTAGCCTTGGTCTGCAGTCCTCCCCTGTGCAGGACAGTCTCATCTGGAGCTCCATAACTTAACGTCATTCCGTGCCCCCTATGGGGCAGTAACCTGACCTCCCCTTGCTAAGAAAACCTCATCCATCTCTCCAGCTAGGAGAGTAATCATGCCTGGAACCCAGGGCACTCTTCAGGGGATCTCACCACAGCGATGCCACGCCCAATAGTTAAGGTTAATTTAAATTACAGCAGCCCAAGAAACCGCAACGTGATCGAGGATTCGGGCACTTGGTGGCTGAAAGTTTGAGTCACTCCACTAGGTAGGGAACCCCCACGAGCTGAGGTTCTAGCTAAGGGTAGGGAATTTGGTCTGGATCATTAAAGAAGGAAGCCATAGATATTGACTGTGTCCTCATGACCCGTTGCAGACACAAGAACTTTGGCAGCCTTGCCTATTTTCTCTTTGCTCATTATGTGCACTTAGAAGTGCTAACTATTTTCTTTTCCTCTGTCCTCATGAGCACGATTATTTTATATACAAGTTGTCACAGGTTAGTTTTACAGTTGGGTCTTTAAGGAAGACCCCAGAAGCAGCGCTTTGCTCCTACACCTGCTGTATCCTCTGTGGTATTCTCTTTAGCTCTTAGTAGGTACCTCTTTCACTAGTTAGCAACTCTTATATTAAATGTTCTCCGGTCAAATTACTGGTGTTTTTCTGTCTCCTACCAGGACCCTGGATGCTACATTATTACTGTATTGTGCAATGATACATATACAGTATTATATGAAGATGTCATACAAATGGAAACTTGAAAAAAATATATAAACCTCCCCAAATGCAAATTATATATATATATATCAAAAAATAGAGAGAGAACAAATAAAATAGACAACATAAGGAAAGACAATTTATAGAGACAATCTGCTAAACTGAGGGCACACGTTTATCATATTAAATACATGAAAATTGGGTGAACTCATCTACAAAAGGAAAAGATTTTGAGCTTGACCAACAAAGAAATACCCAAGACTGTGTATATAAGAGACACATCTAAATCGAAGAAATTTAGAAAAAGTAAAAGTAAAAATATGGACAAAGAGATACCAGGCAAAGGCAAATAAAAAGAAAGTAGGGATAATGAACTTCGTATCCAATAAGTTAGAATTTAGACAAAACAAAATTAAAAGACACAAAGTAGCACATTTTATAAAACTTAAGTGTTCAGTTTGCAATGAAAATATACACACCAACAACTTAAGCACAAACCTAAGAGAAGTAAGAGATAACAGGAAAATTTAACACACCTCTCTCAATAAAAGCTAGGGCAAGAAGAAAAAAATAGTACAGCTATATGGGACCCAAACAACATAACCAATAAGCAATAAGTAGATTTTATACACATATACTGCAGAATATACATTCTTTTCAAGTGTGCATGGAATGATACAAAACCTCAATACAACCCAAAGAATAAAACAAATACAAACAGACATTCTCTGACTACTATCAGCAAAACTATAAACTAATAACAAAACCAAAAAAGAAAATATCCTGTTATCTAGAAAAAAATTTTTAAATGCTATTTAAAATTGCTTGAATCAGGAGCAGCTGGGTGGCTCAGTCATTAAGCGTCTGCCTTCAGCTCAGGTCATGATCCCGGGGTCCTGGGATCGAGCCCCGCATCGGGCTCCCTGCTCCGCAGGAAGCCTGCTTCTCCCTCTCCCACTCCCCCTGCTTGTGTTCCCTCTCTCGCTGTGTCTCTCTCTGTCAAATAAATAAATAAAATCTTGAAAAAAATTTCTTGAATCAAGTAGAAAACACAGACCAATATTGTAGGTTTTCTGGAGAAGAATAATGAAAACGTCGCATATCTGAATTCATTGGCATATGGCTAAAACCGTTCCCAAATAAAATGTACAGTATTAAATCTATTTATGTATCTATTGATAGAAATGAAAATAAATGAAATAAGCATCCAAATCAAAAAGTTTTAAAGAGAAAAAAACATAAAATAAGCCCCCAAAATTGGATGATGACAAAATCACAAATTAATAAATTAGGGGGGAAATGCTGTGGGACTGATGGTAAACCTAAAAGCTGGTTCTTTTAGAATCTGAACAAAATAGATAAGTCAATAGCTATCCTAATTAAGAAGATGATGAAAAAGACAAAACACAAATCTGAAATTCTGTGCAAACATATTTGAGAACCTAGATGAAATAACTACTTTTCCAGAAAAGTACAACATACCATAATCGACCTTAGTAGAGCCAGAAAACTTAGCCAAGCCAATGACCACAGAAGAAGCAAAAGAATTAAGGTGTCCCCCTCAAGAAGCATTGCAGAAAGATGGTTTCAAGGGAGAATTCTATCAAACATTTAGAGATTAGATAATCCCACTGCCACATAATTTAGTCTAGATCCTAAGCAACAAAGAAAACTTCTGAAGTTTTTCCATTAAGCAAGCATAACATTAATTCCCAAACCTGATAAAGAATACTCCAAAGAGCAAACTACAGACCAACCTCACTTGTATCAAAGCAAACGCCCTAAATATAATGTTAGCAAACAGGAACCTAAGATCAATCTGTTTAAATAAACCTGAATTGGTCCTGGACTTAAATTGGAAATAACAGAATGGATTCATGATGCATTTATCTTTAAAAACAACAACAACATAAAACATTACTGGCTCTGCTGAAAATGCTAGACTCAAAGACCATCCAGCAGCACTGATCGCTCCAAAGCCCATTGATCTCCCAACACCATTTTCCACTGAAAGAAACCAGGATTACTCGGAGAAATGGCCGAGTCCAGGTGTGGAGCAGGAAATGTACAGGATGAGCCTGGAAGGTCTTCTGGCAGCCAGAAGCAAGGAAGCTCTCAAGACCACTTGGGTGGGGTCAAAAGGGGCCAGGAGAGGCTCCCACTGCCCAGAGATGAGACAACTGGATCATGGATCAAGGGAAAACTGCAATGGATTGGAACCCACCAGGAATATTTACATCTACGAGTTAATGATGACACCTTTGAAAACTCATCAGTCAGCTTTTGAGGAGGCTAGCAAATCAATGCATTACTTTGCAAACTACAAAAGAAGGGAAAGAATAAAGCATCTACCCTGCTTTTTATATATAAACTCTTCCTCATAGTAATCAAGGAGGTTATGGAGATACTCCAACTAATTAAGTAAAGAAATTATAGAAAAAGACTATGACCACATTAGTCCCTCATGAAGGAATAGATGTAGCAAATGATCATCCAAGCCTGCTAGCATCACAGAGAGACAACCAGGCAGGATGGGCCTGTGATAGATGAATACACATCCACTGATGAAGGATTATTGTCCAAAGGGCCCATTTGAACCCCTAAGGCTGGTCCGCATATTTTAGCATCAAGCATATCAGTTATTGGTCATTGGCCATATGGCGGGCAGGAGAAGGGCGATCTTTTATTTTCCTCTTCTTCCTTACTCTCTGATTCAAAGAGATTTTAGGGCGCTGTAGGATCCTACATGTGGTATGGCCACAGTTGAAAGAAATAAGTTGCATCGTTGGATTTCACAGTGCCAGAACCCCATGAGACAGGTGTTCCTTTCCAGCATTTCACAGATGAAGACAATGATTTCCCTAAAGTCTACAGCTAGTTAACTGCAGACCCAGGATTCCAAACTGGAACTTCTTTTCATTCAAGTAAGGAAGCTTGCCCACACCCCAAGTTTTCTGAATAGGGAGAGTTGCTTAGGATTTTTCATCCACAGAAATGCAACCGCCTCGGGCATTCTTTCCACGGCAATGGGAAAGATCACGAAATCAGGAAAAAAAAAAATACGCTCACAAATTTTTTGTGAAGTTGGCATTTTATTTATAGATTTTTAAATCCCATGTCTCTAAAGGATAAGCATGTTTGTCTTGCAAAGCCTAGCTCTGTAGGAAAAACAAACAAAACAAAACAAAATCTTGGAAACATGTGTGTTGCCCTTAAGAACAAACAGTAATCATTGTTGCTACAGTCATGGAAATTCTGAATGTCTTCACCAATGCATAATTCAAACACATCTGAATACATTTTACTTAAAAGCTCCCCCCAAAGTTGTCTCCTACTGGTTGATATCTTCAACATGTCCATTTGTTTGATTTTTAGCAATTGGCTCTCAGCATTACATAAGAATGGAAGGAGGAAGATCTGAGGTGAATTAATGAATTTCCTGAGATGTTCCATGTGTCCTTGTTTTCTGAGAATTTCTTTAAGTGGTACAGGTAGTGACAAAACTGGTTACTTTAATATTTGATACTTAGCATGAGGTGACCCACCAGAACCAGCTTGATCACAAAGAGCAAACCATGCTTCTTGGCTCTCCGGAAACACCCAGCTTCATGGAGTTTTGTTGGGATGGTGTCATCTGAGGGGCAATCTGAGGGGGCTGGTTCCTGGGAGTCAGCTTTCCTCTGCGCCTGTTCCAGTAAGGATTCGAAGGATGGACCCGTCAGTCATAGCACCAAAGCTGACCAGTTCAATAAGGAGCCCAAAAGCATTCCATTCCACTTCCTTAGACTCGTGGCACTGAGCTGACCATGAAACAGTATGAGGCCAGACTTCATGTTGAAACCACAGTGTATAGGGACACGTAGGCGACAGCACAATCTGGATGGATAGACTCTTCTGGAAAAGTGGAGCTACCCAGAAAACTCTCCTTTTCAACTTCCTCATTTAAATATTTTAGTTCACTTCTTTGCCTTAATTTGTATAGGGAAAAGGTCACTGAAGCTTTATAAGATAACCATGTTCCTGGAGCGAGCCCAAAGGAATTAGTGGGATAGACATCCCAGCACTGTGCAGGTAGCTGCTGAAATCCGGCTGAATGCATTGCCGTCTTTTAATGAATCCTCGGGGTAAGTTCTGTTCCTCATGCTTTTCCTCTTTCTCCTGCAAAGTAGAACGCACTGAACTTTCTTTTCTGTTTCTTTGGAGGCTTCCAACAGTTGACTTCAAATAGTTTCAAGACCTCTTGCCTCTAAAACGAGTTCTGAATGTCGGCTAAGATGAATCTTTGCACAAACCTCAGGTTCAAGGTAGAGATGAACCGGGAAATGCTATTTTAAGAAGAACTGAACCACTGGGAAAAGTTAATATTCAGAACCCAGGCCGTCAAGCGCTGTCGGGGGCAGACACTGATGATGAAAAGATGTTTTGTTTTTATTCTCAGTAACATCTAGCAGCTGAGTACATCTTGTTCAGACTCCCCAGAAAATTGAGAAAATTCACCTGCCAGTGGGATCGAGCAGAAAAAAATCTGAACCTCAAAGGGACAGTTTGCCAAAGATCCCAGGATAAGGAAAGCTAGGTAGTTCAAACACAGTTCTGAACTGTTCCTAAGTTCGGGGTTTCTCTAAACAGAGGCTGAGGAGCCTGTCTTGCCCACAGGGATGTAAATATAGTCCGTCTTGCTTAAGCCAGCCGGCTGGACCATACCTTCACTCTCTCTGGGCCTCTCTTCCTCGCCTGCAAAGAGAGGGCCTTGGGGTCACCATCCTCCCATGCCTCAGAGCCTGCCGTCCTGCCAGCCCCAGCAGAGGCCTGTGTGGTGAGGCACAAGGTGGTTGCATACCTTCCTTCCAGACGAGATACAGGCTCTGCATCCACATGGGCAGCCACGAGCCACAAGGAAACATCGCACTCCTTGGACACAGGCAGTGATGGATCGGCACCTCGGGCTCTCTTGGCCTTTTGAAGCAGATCCCTTTTCTCAGACACATGCACTCCAAGCCAAAGGGAAGGCAGCATGTCCACGAGGGACCCTCCCCTTGCATCCTTAGGACAGCCCCGTCCCATGGGGGCAAGTGAGCCAGGCACCCAGGAAAGTCGCCAGGACTCAGATCCTGCCCAGGGAAAAATCTCAGCCAGCTGAGTTGGAAACTCCTGGGATATCGGCCTTTGCTCAAGTGATGCAATCTATCACGTGCCTGCAGCCCACGAGCTAGTCCCCATGAAGAGTGCCATCTTCAAGCACCAGTTCCACACCAAGGCTCTGTCCCCTGATGTTCTGGGGGCGCTCCCCTCCTGCAGGAGGCCCTCGCTCTGCAGGCAGCAAACCTTCAAAGGCACCGACTCAGGGAGGGCCAGCTGCAGATAATTTAGCCTATCAGTCAAGCGCTGGCCAGAGTCACATCCACTTACATCCAAACACGGCTGTTACATGTCCAAATGACAGTTGTCAGGACAAAGAAGAAGGCACGGGGGCGGGGGGCCGATTCCTGAAGTCGGGCATGACATCTCTGCACCCCTTCCACGCAGAATGCCGATCGGACGGCTATTTTCATCTGTGCCCTGTGGCTTCCCCCCTAAAGCGGCTCATGGGGTCACAGCCCAGAGTTAACAGACCAGGATTCGGATCGGCCGGGGTTTGGCCTCTTCCTACCTCACAGTCTGGTTTCTTGTCTCCCAGGATAAATGCCGGTCTCGCTGCCTCACCAGGTTATACGTGAAAAAGACTTGGAGAATCCTAAAGTGCACCCAAAAAGATCATTTTTGTTTCTTTCCATTTCCTTTATATTCACCAACATCCAGTATTTAGAAGCTGCATGGGAAAACAAACGATGACCCCGAAGGCTTTACCTTTCCTAGAATGCCAGGCCAGGCCAGCCTCAAAGGACAGAAGACGCATGTCTGTGAGTCACAGCGACAGACACGTCCAGAACCCCGGTGGTCAGAGATTGCAAGGACACAGCAAAATTCGGAAGCCAGGGTCCTCCTAAAGCAGGTGCTGCTGGTCTGTGCATTTGAATAATTTACATATAAAGGTAAAAGCACCCCAGCTGTCAGGAAGCAGTTCCCGATCATCCCATAAAGGCACCTTCCCCAGGAGACTGCCGCGTCCGTCAGTCCATCCAGGGAGAGACTCCCCATGCACCTGCCTTTGCAAATAGTTGCGGGCCAGAGGCAAACCACCTCCGGGCTGGTCAGCATTTTTCCAGCCCTCCTCAGACTCCAACTGTGACAAAGCATGTGTTGAACTTATTTTCCTCTCCCCTCACTGGACACCAGCTCTCACCGGCAGGACTCGGGTCACCCCTCTATCTCCAGACGCCCCTTCCCACTCTCGACAGGGATGCATGAATGGCCCCGGGTCCTCCAGCTTGGGATAAAAGCCATTGTGTTGGCCAGACACCATGTGTGCCCACCAAGGGTCCCTTCTGACTCCAGGCAGTTCCATCGTCTTTGCCCGAGTGCCTGAGTCTTTACCTTGGGACGCTCTTGCCTGATGCTCCTGACCCTCAAGCTGCCTGGCACGCCTGGGCTGCTGCAGACGTGCAGCTGATTGGAAAGAGCTCTCCAGTCCCCCACTGCCCCCAAGACCTCCTGCTATTTCCTCCTGCTTCTGGGGCTCTCTTCACCAGCCCCGTGAGCAATCCATCTTGGTCCTCACTCCTGGTTGATGCAATCGTCGGGCCCCCGGCTAAGTGCCCTGTTAGCATTGGGATTGCCAATCTTCTACTCCATTTCCACCTTCCATCAGCAACCTGGCAGGAGCTTACATGAAGTCCTCTTAGATCTGAATAGTAGGAGCCAACCTGACCGTGAAACCTTGGGGTGGGGGTGGGGGGTCTGTTGCACAGACATGGGCCAACCAGCTGTCACTTCTCAAGGGCCACCATGGAGGAGACCAGGCCATCCAGTTTATCGGTTTTGCTGAGTGACAAAACACTACCATCTTAGTTGGCAGGATTCCTCTCCTTGGGGTTCAGGGCTGAGGTGCCAGGGGCTACTCCGTGCCCAGAGGCTGACCACAGCTCTTTGTCACATGGCCCCATCCACGCTCGGGTTCACAGAGCGGCAGCTCACCTCTCCCAGGCCAGCAAGGGAGTGTCTCCCACGACTCTGCTATCACCTCCTGGAGGTTAGGAGCAAGCCGCAGGTGGGCCTCACACTCAAGTGGAGGTGGTCACACAAGAGCGGGAACACCAGGAGGCGGGGACCATAGTCTGCCACCACACTGCCATCATCGGTCAGGCCTGCTCCGGGGCTCTGTGAGGCTTTGGTTTGTTTCCTTGTTCGGAGGTCTTTGGGAATGCAAGCTCCCGAAGACCACGGAATTGTAACATTAAAGCTGGAGGGACCTGGCAAGTTATCAAGTCCAGCCCCTAATTCAGATCCGGACAGTGAAGCTAGAGAGAGTAAAGGCCCTGTAAGTCTCACAGACCCCACTGGAGCAGAGACCGGGAGAGAGATCTAGGGTGTCCTACCGCACACCCCTCAGAGGCACCCTGACCAGGGGGCAATTTGGTCAGGCGACCTGAGACAAGCTGACGTCATCTATCCTTTGGATTATCTGCCCCAGTTTGTTCCTCCTTGCCGTGGAAAATGGCCACTTCAAGGTCCTGGTGCTTGGCTTCCTGAAGATGTAAACAGGTTCAGACCTTCTGGAATTGGAGTCACCCCTCCTCTGGTTCTGTCCATACCGAGAAGAACCACCTCGGGCTCCTCAGCTGGGAGCGCCCAGAGGGAGACGCTTTACAGGGGAACAGTGCAAGACAGGGAAAATTTTAAAAGGAAATAGCAATCTCCTTTGGGATCCTATAATAAAATAAACATTCCTCCGAGACATCTGAGGTTTGCATGAAGGAGGGGGAAAGTTGCTAACACATGAAGAATTTGAGCGATAAAGCAAAGTCCGGAATGCGGTTCGCAGCCTCCGTGGGGAGCAGATGTCTGAGCTGTGGCTGCCTCTGCATCACCCACATGCCCGCTGCTGTGTGCACTGCTCAGGGCCAACGTCTAGACCTGGGGCCCAAACAAAATAAGGACGAACACACAGGAATAAGCAAGTGATTGTGGCTCAAAAGGGCAGTGCCACCAGGACGTGGCAGCTTGGCTCCGCACATGCAGCCGGAGGGTCGATCACAGGGGGGGCTCTGCGAGCCCACGCCCCGTCCCAGCATTCAAGCCAGCCAGGGTCAGCCGCCGGTCCCTCTCTGCTTCTTGCTGGTCTTTTCAGGAAAACAGATCGAGAAGCCCAAGTAAGCAGATGAAAACCAGAAACCCTTCTTTTGGACGGGGACTTGAAAAAATCTTTTTAGATACCTAGCTCGAGCACTCAAATTAGGTGTGCTTCAATTAAAGTAAACTCTCTGGCCATTCCACTCCCCAACCCACAAAACAAGAACCTCATAAAGAACCTTCCGGCAACTTCTAACCAGTGTTCGGTGCCCCCCCAACACACACACACATCTGTTCGTGAAGCAGATTGCATTCAGCTGATGTATTCACCAGATGAGTGGGACGTGCCCCTCGGCTTAAAATTGTTGAGTATGTGCTGGGGTTGGGGGGGACACAGATGTCAGGCAAACTTTTTTAGCGCACAGAACCTCTGACGCACGAGTGTCTGCTGATGCTAATTTGGGGCGGCATCTCTCCCCATGACTCACCAGTGGGCGGACGCGAAAGCCGCCTGCTGACCTCTGGAGCCATTTGGGCCCTTCAGAGTGTGAAATTTCAATTTCTACATCAGAGCTTTCCGTGTCAGGCCCGAAAAAATGCTTCATGTGAGAGCAACGTTGATGCTTTCCAGGTCAGCATTTCGGTGGGGGGAGAGCAGGCAAGAGGAAGAAAGGAGTAATTTCTAGCAGGCACACATCACGTTTGCAAACTGTGTTTAGGAAACATACCATTCACCCAGTCACCCCGGTTGCAAAAAGACCCCGTGCCCCAACCCATAGGAGGCCACTGTGCTGCGTCCAGCATCGGGGGCTCACCAACCTGCAGCTCCCGGGCCCCCCTCCACGGCCGGGCACGAAGGGACACAGGTCCAAGAGCGAGCGAGCCCGCAAGAGGTCACGTTGTCCTCGCTGGCCCTGAGGAAGAAGCAGGTCACCCAGGATCACAGCCCCATGGGGCCCCGCTGCCCTGTGTCCCCGCAACACGAGGTCTCCCCCGACGCCGGCACCCCTCGGCCAACCGGAGTGTGGCGCCTCGGGCTCAAGGCGCTTCTACCAAAGGGGGTCGATACAAAACCAGACACCTGTCTGAACTATCTCCCTAGGGCTAGCCATCGGCGCTAAGCCCTGTCCACGTTCCACGGGAGAAAGCAATGCTTCCAGCACCTTCGCAGGGCCGCGGCAGACAGGTCAAGTGCTACCACCCACCTTGCAGAGGCGGCTTGGGCAGGCCTCTTCTCTCTTCGGGTCTGACCCGCTCATTTCTGAGGCATCTCCAGGACGCAGAACTCTGTGATGCAAACTCTGATGACCTCGGGTTCGTCTGTGGGCCCCAGAAAGCAGAGTCTCCGGGGCCCCTCTGCGTTTGGAAGGTCACAGCCATCCCTCAGCTGTGAGCGGTCCCAGGCACGACGAGACGGGTGTCTACTCCGGAGGGAGTGCTCTGCAAACCACACCAGGAGGACTCGGGACACTGAGACTAAGGTGTGACAGTGGCGGTGGGGCAGAGGGTGGCTAACTGGACAGAGGGGACCAGGAAGGAGAAGGAGCGAGGGTCGCCCTGGATGTGAGCCTGGGGCACCCCCAGGACTGCGGTGGCCTCGTTCACCCACGAGAGGACAGCACGGAGGAGGTGACCACAGTGGCCTTCACTGGAAGTCCAGGTGCCTGTGGCACCCAACTTCTCACGGCTGGATGACCAGGGCAGAGTTGAAGACCCCGATTCCAGAACCACCGGAGTAAAAACGTCCCAGCAGGATTTTCATCCTCAGTATCATTCCATGAGGAGTGTGGGTGAGGTGTGTTTGTTTTTCACTCAATGATATTTACTGCGGACTGGGAGGTGACAACTCGATGCACATGGATCTGAGGGGACACGATGGGAAGCAACCACATGGGACAGGCTGAGTTCCTCCGGCCCCTGTCCCCAGGTAAGAAGTGACAGCCAGAGGGCACAGACGACTCTCTGGGCTGTGAGGCGAGCACTGGATTTCTGAGGCCAAGAGATTCAGCCTTGCCGATATCTAAAGCGCAGGTGGGGTGGCACGGCGGTGAAGCACGTCTGCACGGAGATGAAATTCGTCCTGACAGCAACGGCCATCCCCACGTCGGCAAGGGGGAGAAAGCGGGTTTGGGGACAAGCCCCAGTGCGGCCACTGAGCCCTGCCGGCACCTCCCTCACGGGGCTGGATGGAGCGGAACCGAGCCGAGGAGCTTGCAGAGGCCCAGCGCTTCCCTCCGAAGGACTCAAGGCAGACTTGGAGAGACTCTCTCACATCCACGGTCACGGGCGCCCACGGCTCCTCAGCACATCTCAGGACGGCCACGGCTGGAGGCCTGGGGAGACCCTACACACCACACACACACATCACATACACCACGTACTACACACACCCCCCACACACACACACTACACATACCACACAGACACTACACACACCACACATACCACACTACATATACCACACACACACCACACACATACACCCCACACATACCACCCTACACACTACACATACCACACAGACACTACACACACCACACATACCACACTACATATACCACACACATACCACACACATACACTATACCACATATCACACGCCACACCACATGTACCACACACACACCACATGTACCACACACCGCACCACACACACACCACACCACACACCGTACACACACACCCCACATACCTCACCCACATAGACATCTAGTGAGGGGAGTGAGGGCTTGGCCTAGGCAGATGGCGTCCCAGACCCACTCTCCTCACTTCAAGTTTTTTTAAAAAAGCTTCTACATGAGATCCCATTTAAGAAGTTTTTCAGCCACATAAAGTAGGAAGCCTCTGGTCCGGGGATAGGGTCCCTGAGTGATGGCCAGCACCCCTCAGAACTAGACCACACTCCCGCACTGGCCATGTGTGCCCTGTGCCCGCCCCAAGCCCCGCGCGTGTTGCTCACTTTGCACTGTCTGTCCCCGTGTCGGGAAGGGCCCATGCAGCTCTCGGGGGCAGCATTCTCTGAGGACCAGCTCAGCCGACTCCTCCCAAGGCTTGGGTGGACCAGCTCGCTGCTCGGGCTCCTGCCTCTGCACTATCAATTTCTCCAGAAGAGCACCAACGTGTAAGTATGACGGCGTCCGGGGAGGCCTGGCTGTCCCGTGCTTTAGGGCTGGGACCCCTGCAGCAGGCAGCGGTTCAGCGTGGGCCGGAGTGCCTCACCAGCAGGGGTGACCCCCTGGCCCTGCTGCTCATAGGTGGGGTCCTGGGCTCGCTCCACCCTCAGCCTCAGGGTGGGAGAGCCCCCACTTGGCACAACTGTTGTGTTGACGACGGACATTATGGCCGAAACCAAACCAGCACTCCGAAACCAGCAGCCATCCATCCTACTGACACGTAAGTCCACACCAAAGGGGCAATTTGAAAACAATTAGAAATTGGCTGAAGGTGAGATCGGCTCTTAAGTTCATCCTAGGGAGCTCATGGGCCTCGGCCTGGCCTCACAGCCCAGCAGCGGCAGACCCGGAAGGACAGCGTGAGTCTCCCGGCTCCAACCAGCTTCAAACCGTCGATGTGCCCTCAGCTCTGCTGCGTCTCCCTCACACCTGTCCCTGAGTAATGTTCCGCGGCAGCCTAATCAGATCCCGTAGGAGCCCCCCGCCCCGGGAAGAGGAGGCACTGACCCACGCTGAGACACCCAGCGTTTCCTCTGGGCTCTGGGCCCACATTCAATAGATGAACTGAGCAGCCGGAGGGAATGAGCTGCAGAGCCGGGGTGGGGGGTGCTAAAGAGGGGGGGTCCTGGTAGGAGTGGGGTGTGGATGTTCTGGGGACACGCCTCCTGGAGGCACCAGCGTGAGCAGATGCCACATACGTCATCCCCGCTCTGCACCACTCCGTGGCATGTTGTCACTTGGTTCTCCAGGGAGCTACAAGGCCGGAATTACTGTCACCCTGTCACTGGCACAGGAACGGCAGGGACAGAGACCTGAGGGGTTTCATAAACCTCACCCAGATCTCACTGTGGGCAATTCTCATTGACACCAGGTCTGTCTGGCTTTAAAGGTTACGTTCATGACCACAGTGAGGTGCTGGGATCTTGTACGTTAATTCAATCAGGTGCATGCCGGCTCCTGTGGAGATGTTGGGGCAGCGGGGTGGGGAGCAGTGGGGACTGAGCTCTCCCGACCCCCGTGCCACATCAATGTCTCCGTGACTGTAGAGCCCCTTCAAGCGCTGGTTCTGTCCAATGACCCCCTTCTGCCCCTGCAGCCACTGCTCAGCATTCACGGACTTCACCATGGAGGGAGCCCCGACCAGAATCAGTTCCTTTCTAAGCTCATGGCATGTGAAGGAGGCTTAAAGTGTCTGCCTAAGAAAGGGCCTCCACATGCCCGCAGGGGTACCCAGAACCCCCTCTCGAGAACCTTCCTAAACACAGATTCCAAGTGACTCAGAACTGTTGTCATCCGGGTGCTAGTTTCTGATAAATTCACACATGAGTTTATACCATTAGGCAACGAAATCAATATTGTGTGCTTCCCTGCGAAATAGCAAGGGCATTTTTTATTTTTTTCAACAAATAAATGAAGAGTGTAAAAAAAAGTAAGGATTACAATTATTTGAAGTAAAATATTGAACAAATTTAAAAATTTTTAAATACCAAGTACCTCCAGCTTATCACCTGATGGGACCTAAGGCCACCTAGCAAAGAGATGAGATTCTTTGGGGGGGGGGATTATTTTTAGGATATAAAAGTATGGATTCCATTCCAACAGTGCTTCCCAAACTGAACTCTTCAGAAAACCAGGTGCTCATAATGGTATTATTAAAAAAAAAAAAAAAAAAGTATGAGAAACCTTGTTTAACCCAAAGTGAAACACTGTTCTTTTCCCTGCAGGACTTCTCAGAGCCTTTACTATGTTTAATAAACATAGTAAATCTCCAGGAGGGAAATAGAGTGCAGTGTTTTCTGACTTGTGTGACCACCAGGACGCTTTGTGTGTGAGTCACGGTGTAGGGGAAGCGATCCATTGATGAATCCCAGGAGACAATTTGGTCAGTGGAACAAAGTTTAGGAAATTCTGTGTTCTATTTATGCCAGTTCCAGAGAGTACCAAGCAAAGCTGCCTCCCAGAATCTCCTATCGCTTCCTAGACCTGGCCAGGAGCTGGAACTGCAATGTCCCGGGAAAGAGTCCCTCCATGCCTTACACCATGGTCCCCACTCCCTGCTGCACCTACAGGAGTTCCGCTGCTATGTCTACTTAGAGGTGGTGAGTTACCCTTTCCTTCCCTGGTCATCAGCCACCGAGGGTGACTGGCATTCTCCTCAGTGAACATCCCAGGCTTCCCCACTTCACCCTCGTTACTCAGTCCGCGGGACTTTTGCCACAGGTTTGCAGGTTTGGGTGAGCGAGAGCACCTCGCTCTGCCCAAGGCTCCGGTCTGCACCAGGTAAGGGGCCTCTGGCTGGACCATGCAATCTGGGCTGCGCTTACGTTGCCAAATATCTCACCTTTCCATGAGTGTTCTGAGGGACATAGATTAGGACATTTTGCTCTTTCTATGACTGTCGATGAAAAATAAGAAAAAAAGGAAAGACCAGCCTGCCATTAACTCCTTGTGTGGCCATCAATCCTCTGGCTTTCAGTCCCCTACTCCAAATGCTGACTTCTACAATCCTCCCAGCTGTAACATCCCACGTTTCCACAGCTCTTTGAGCACACAGGCTAGATCGCCATCAAAATAAACACAAATATCTAGATGCGAGTGGATCTATTGCTATTCTTTGACAGTTTTCAGACAGCGTTTCCACTGCCATAGGATACCGGAGCTGATCTAAGATCCAGACACGGGCCAAACACTGGAAATCCTTACATTATTGAGCCCTCTCCATGCGCCCCCACACAGGGCACCAGGGCCGTTTTGTCTCGGCGCAGGGAGTTACCAGCAAGGCGCTGCATGAACTGCATTCTGCTTACACCTAAGGAACAGAATCTCGGTGCTGTGTTGGGCACACATTGAGCTGAGTCACCTCATCTCCGCCCCTCTGTGTCCATGGACTGTGAAATTAGCACAAGGTCACACACTCGTGAGGTGACAATAATGGACACACCATTCGGAGCAGAACCGTGCCGGAGGCTGGGAAGGTGTTATGATTTGCAGACATTTAAAAACTACACAATTGAAATCATCTGCAATGAGTGTGTTATAAATAAGCCTTGTATTCACTGGGAGTTTTTTTCCTAAATACAAAACAGATTCTGATATATTGTGTGTCACAGGTCTGAGAGCCGTGGCCCACGTGCAACGCTGTTCATGGGGTCCAAGTGAACTTCCCGTGATAGCTCTGTGATCCGAACTCCCTCCTCCTTTCTGGCCCCATGGGGAGTCTGTGTCCAGAAAAGCTTGAGCAGCTCAGCCCAAATGTTGACTACAGCTACTCACTCAACTAGTTAAGCTAAATAACTAGTTTTTCAGACCTTAGGTGCAACGTATATTCAACAGGGGAGTTTTGTATTTGGAAATTCCTTATTATTTTAATGTCACACTATCACATTCTCATGGGGTAGAGTCAGACTGGGGCCAATCTTTCCATTAGATTGGAATCACAGAGTAGAACCGGAGGGATGTCAGAGATGCACTTCCCAGATGGGTCTATTTTACAGATAGGACACGGAGGACACAGGGGACACTCATCCCCTGTGCCAAGGGTTGGTTCCACCACTGGGTCCTCAGACTCCAGATCTAGTTCTCATCTCCGGAGAGCATGTGAACATGGTCTTCAATCCACATGGGAATTGGATCACAAAATGCAGATTTAAAAATGTCTCCAATAGGGGCACCTGGGTGGCTCAGTCGGTTAAGCATCTGCCTTCGGCTCAGGTCATGATCCCGGGGTCCTGGGATCAAGTCCCGCATCGGGCTCCCTGCTCAGCAGACAGCCTGCTTCTCCCTCTCTCCCTCTACTCCTCCTCCCTGCTGTGTGCTCTCTCTCTCTCTCTCTCTCAATCTCTGTCAAATAAATAAACAAATAAAATCTTTTAAAAAAATGTCTCCAATATGTCTTCTGTTGCTCAAGATGACTCTGTTCTATGAAGGCAGAGTGTTTATGGAAAATCATCTCCTCAAAACTCTATTTTTTTAATCATCATCATCTGTCGGTGGAAAAACACAGCTCAATGATAAACAATAGCATGGGAATTCAGGAGCAAAGCAGAGTTCTTTGTTTGGGTTTTGTTCTGCTGTAATACAGAGGATTTTCATTCTTGCCATCCTTGGTCACTACATTGTTTAAAATTCTTCATCCCCAGCTGCATGGCTCTGAGCTAAAGACGACTAGCGTTTCATACTGGGCATAGAGCTGAGGTGAGAGCCTTTTCTGTCCAGAGCCAGACAATAAATAATTCGGGCTTTGAAGACCACCTGGTCTCTGCTACAACTGCTCACCTCGGCCCTTCTAGCATGATAGCAGCCAGTGGCAATGTGTAAGCAAATGGGCTTGGCTGTGTGCTAATAAAACTTTATTTACAAAAAGTGGCAGAGGGCCAGATTTGGCCTGCAGGTCAGAGTTTGCCAGCCCCTGATTTATATGATGCCAAAAAAGTTCACTGAAACATTGTGGTAGCAATGGATCTATTTTGGAATTCTACAAATGTTGATCAAGCACTTAAACAACGTACTGACCTTTTAACATTTTGCCTGGGCATGCTGTCTTGTGTTGTTATAATCACTGTGACACTTATGAAAATGATAAAGGTATACTGTTGTGAAGTGTCATAGTATTATAGAGATGCCAACTCTAAGGACATTCACATAAAGGGTCAAGAATAAGTGAGCTCTTGAGTATTTATTATAGATATTCTACAAAGCTAAGAAGCATCTACAAATACATCAATAAAAGTGAAGGTCTTGGATATAGGAATCTATTTCTCTCTCACGACCACTTTGTGAAATAATCCTGAGCACCCTTTTTCTAAAGCTTTGCCTCTAGATGTCCACAGTGTGGACTGTGGCACATTCGGGAATAGCATGGCACAACCCCAGCTATGTGGTGCAAACTGCATGAGCAAAGCTCTCTGAACGAAGGTTTCCTTCATCATGGACTTGCCATCCTGAATCTGCTGTTCCTTACAGGTCTGTTGGTGTTGAGGCAAGGCTTTGTTCCCCAGGTATCCAGGGAAGAGCACAAGAGAAAGCCCAGAGTGTGAAAGAGAGAGACAACCCTGTCGTAAGCTTCTCCGGACCCGCCTCTGCCAAATCGGGTACTTCGCTTGCCTCTCTGCATCTCAGTGGGGACGGGAACATTTGCCCTACCTCATCTCCCAGGATTGTAGGGTACATGAAACAAAGGAGTTGTCAGTCATCACTCCTTCCTACAGATCACTCTGTATCTAAATTACAGAAAGATCAAAATGGCGAAAAAGTCTTGCAATGAGCCATATTTTACATGTCAGAAAAAAATTTTATGGAGAGACTGAATGCACAAGTGAACTACGGCCAGATCGTGTGTGACAATAGAACTCTGACCCACAGCCCTGCAATGACCGGCTTGGGAAGCCAAACCACACCTCTGCAGGAACCGGCCCAGAATGGCCAGGATGGGGCAATGACCCACCGCATCCCTTGGTTTTGCCCCCACTTCCAAATCAGTCCCGGCCAGGCCAGCGAAAGTCAAAAATGCATCCCCCGTCACATGGGATCTCCACCTGGAGTGAGCCTGCCTCCAACTTCCCCACATCAACACCCCCGCATCAGGGCACGCCTGAGGCCCTCCCTTCGTCCCCACTCCCCTGCCTGCCCATGAGTCTCTGCCAAGCGCAGGGAATGGTGGCTGCCTCCCTTGCTGCAGCAAGTCTGAGCAAATGGCCTCTGTTCTCATTGGGGGGAGGGGGGAGGGGGGAGGTGGTCTCTTGACGTCCACGTTGTCAAACACTTATTCTCAGCCCCTCTTTTGCCACCAATCCGCTTCTCACAGATAGCAAAGCCTCGAGTCAATGTGCCCCACTCCCCAGGACCCAGTCTCAGGTCCCACCCGCCTCCCTGGAGGAGTCCTGTGCAGCTTTCTTTCCAGCAGCATGAACTTGGAAGCCTGGACCCCTGCCCACAGGCCGCCTCCCGTGCCCCTGCCTGCCGCCTTCCCAGGCCCATGGCTTTCAACGCTTCTTTGTTCAGCCCTCAGTAACTGCTCACGAACCAGCCAACCATAGCCTTCACTGCCCACTCTGAGCCCACAGAGTCTATCTGTGGCCCCCAGGACAGCTAGAATCCGCCCTACCAGCCCCCATGCGGTTATACCTCCATGATGCGCGTAGTTCAGTGTATCGTCTCCTGTGTGACCGTGGCAGCAATGAGCTCACGTCTTGGAGTGGACTTAATTTCTCCTCAACTGAAACTAAAAGTTCTGGCCCCTTACTCCAACATTTCTAATCCACTTATGTCTCTCTGTCCACAGACGCTCTCCTCACTCTGCCATCTCCACCTCTCAACTGGAAGAAAGAAGCCAGGAAATTCCTTTTATGGTTAGAGATGAGTACCACAGCATGATAAAACGTCTGAGTGACCAGAAAGTAACTATTTATAAAATTGTATGTTTATATCAACCTGACATGAATGGCTTCAAAATACGAAACAAATTTTGACAAATCCACACTTACTGTGGGAGTAATATAACCATCTCAGTGAATAGGCCAAGCAGGGGAAAAAATCTATCAAAACATAGATCAGAACATAATTAACAAGCTTAATTCATGGACATCTACAGAAGTCAGCCTACAGCAATTAGAGAATGCACTTGTTCTAAAATAAGTGTACATTCAACTTCTACAAAGAAAAAATAATTTTAAAGACCCTCTAAGCAAGCTTCAGCAAACTTGAAGGACTATTATTATGCAGCCCATATTACTGGAACACAGTGAAATTAAGTGAGAAAGATATGTTCTTTATAGCCCATACATATAGAAAATTCTTTAAAAACTCATGTCATGAAGTAGGTGAAGAAGATTGAGAGAACACTCACCCTGAGGAGCACTGAGTCATGTACAGAATAACTGAACCCCTACATTGTACACCTGAAACTGATGTAATGCTGTATGTTAACTACACTGGAATTAAAAAAAAAAAAACACTCACGTCAAAGCATAAATCAAACTGGGAGCTTCTACACTTAGAATTAAGCAATACTGAAAATGCCATTAGCTGGGATACAGCTGATGTGGTTCTCTGTTGGACATTTATAGAAACAACAAATTGAAAATCAATAAACTAAGTGTCCAACCAAAGGCAGATTTTTTAAATAGAATAAATTCAAATAACATAAAGAGAAGACCATAAACCATATGCAATACAAAAGTCTCTTCACAAAAGTGAAGAGAAGATAAAAATAAGAGAAAGGACAAGTAAAAGCAGAATTGTGAAATAAACATAAATCTCTGGCTAGATAAGAGAGAAAAAACAAATAATAGGAATATAAAAAGGAACACGATTATGCAAGAGTGTAACAATAATATATGTATTATATAGACAACTGATATAAATAATTTTAGTCATGAAATGTTTCTTCTTTAGTATTCTCTGAAAAACAGCATTTTTTCTACCAGTCAACTTTATCTATTTTTTATTGTAGGAGGCCAATATAACTTTGACATTAAAATTCACACAGGGACAGTAAGAGAAATGAAAATCAGAGTTTGCCAGATCTGTGCTGAGGAACATGATAGAAGAAACTTACTAAAAAAAAATAACAGCAAGCCAGAGGCAGCAACGCTTAAAAAAGATAAAATATCATGACTAGTTGTGTCTATTATAAGTATCTGTATAACTATACACATATGGTTGAATTTAGTTATTTAACTCAATATACATTTAAAGGAGAATTTTCGTTTATTTACATTCTTGTAATAAATTTGACTAATAATTTTCTACAGTTTGTGTTATGCCACTTTTTTGTGTTTTCTGGTTCTTCCCTTTGTTGTCTCCTCAGCCCTGTTGACTTCTGGCAGACCCGTGTCCTAAGTGTGTCGGGGAGCCAATGACAGACGGGAGGGTTCAGGGATCTGGTGGGAACCTCTGGAGCAGGGACGGCCTCTGTGGCTTTCAGATCAGAAAAGTTCTCAACCCCAGATTAGAACGAGGAAGTGGGAATGAGGGAGCCAGGCAATTCCTGACCGTCTTTGTGCCGTGGCTCACAGAACAGAGTAATGCCCAAAGAATAGGCAGCAAGGGAAAGCACGTGTTTAAAACAAAACTCAATAATTTTTTTAAAAAGCATAAAACCAAAATTGAGATGACCAAAAAATGATAGTCCAGGTATAAGGTAGAATATTACGCTGCATTAAAAATCATGTTCCCAGAAAAAGATTTAATGACCCAAAATCTAAATGTTGATTGGGGGTGGCTTTCATGGAGAACTAATTTAGGAGCTAAATAATATATTCTTAGCACACATAAAAATATGTATTGTATAGACACAAAGAACTTCAAGAAAGAAATAACGAAGTTAGTAGTGGTTTGAGGGACTATGGGTGAATAATATTTTCTTTTTTTTTTCATTTAATTTTATTTTCTAATTTCTACAATAAACATGTATTTCTTCTATAAAAACAAAACAAATTATTTTTAAATGAGATTATGAAATAGGGTGTACTGTGTAATTTTTAAATATAGAAAAAAATCATAAGTACTTTCATAAAAATATAACTAGATATCAAAAGTTACCACTAGATACCAAACATACCATATCTGACTATAATCAATGAAAGTTAGAATATAAAATAAAGATATGAGCATGAATATTTCTGAGCCATATAATATAATATTAAAATATTTAAGTGTAAACTCTTCATAACACAAGGAGAAACAGAAAACATGCTTATAGTGGACAACATTACTAAGCATCTTACAAATCAAAAGCAAATCTTCAATAAGGATGTTGAAGATCTAAATAATATAAAGAAGAAGGCTACCTTAGTAGATGTATTAAGATTTGTACCTTTTAAACATTGAATACGTATAATTTTTTCAAACTCATGAAGCATTCACAAAAAATGTATCACATACCAGTGAATGGATTTAAAAGCTCAATGGATTTAAAAGGAAATGATGAAGGAAATCAGTATTACCTTGATAAAAATCCAGACAAAATCACAAGAAAACTACAGACCAATATCCCAGAGGAACACTGACGCAAAAATCTTCAACAAAGTACCAGCAACATGCGAAAAGAATTATACACCACAACCAAGGCACCAAGTGGGATTTACTCCTAGAATGCAAGGATGGTTCAACATATAAAACTTGGTCAATATAATACACCATATTAATAGACCGAAAGGAAAAACCCACAGGATCATTTTAATTGATGCAGGAAAAAAACATGTCACAAAATTCAGCACTCTTTTGTGATAAAAAACACTCAACAAACTAGGAATAAAGGGCTATGAACTAGCAGCTGGCCTCTGCTGCCGAGTGGTCCCTCTGCCCTCTGACTGCTCCCCAGGAGGCATTGCTGGTGTGTGTTTCTGAATGCTGTGGTGGGGCGAGTGTTGGTCTGCTTCTTGTGCAGGGTCCTGTTTCTGGTGGTTTCTTCTGTCAACCTGCGCTACCTGCAACTCACTCCAGCTGCATATTAGAGACCCTCTGCACCCACCCCTCATAGTCTGCCCTGGCTTCCTTTGGAAGCTTTGCTGCAAGCAAAGCAGCCCCCAGCCCTCCCCCAATGGCAGCCTTCTGGCTCTGAATCCAGTGCTCTTCTGTTATCCTGCAGATGTCATGTAAGGATGCTGGCTGTCTTTGATGGTACAGCCAAGCTGAGGCAGTCTCCCTGCAGTTATGTTGCTTGGCTTACAAAGGACATGTCCACCTATGATGGTCAGCATGCAAGGGCATCTTCTTCTGGGGTTCCAAGTAGGAAGACAGGAGTTCCTCCACCTGGGCATCCCCCCTTGCCTCTCAGACGCACTCCTTCTCATGATGGAGTTTCAGTCCACCATTTGCCCGTCCATTTCCACTCCTCCGCTCTCATTTTCCTACCTGCGATCCTCCTCCTAACAGGAAGGGGGAGTTCTCATCCTTTCTCTAGGTGGTGTAGGATCTCATTTATATAGAAACCGGATAGATTGCCTCTTGAATGCTAAGTCGGAACAACTCAGGAAATCCCTTTTCTGTCTTGACAAAGTCTTGCTTTCTTGCTGCAGATACAAAATCCTACTTTTCAAATAGGAGATGAATGTCTATAATAATCCTAATCTCTCCCCCTTCCTCTCCAGGGCAGGGAATGCCCTGACTAAGGAGGAGATGAGAGGACCAGACATGCAAGAGAAGAATGCACACAAATATATTTCAAAATATTTCATCCCTCTGACACTTGTAGATGAATCTTTGACACTTGAAAATACATTTGGTTGCCTTCTGGTGAACCGTAGACCTCAGTGTAAGAGAAAGAACTTGTTGATATTTACCTATTTATTTTGGCAGCTTCCCGAGCTCTCATTTTTTTATAAATTGTCAGAAAATTCTATCATTTGCCAATAATAAACGTTACCTCCTTCCCAGTATAGTGTCTCTTATTTTGTTTTCTTTTCTTTTCTAACAGCATTGGCTAGCAATTCCAGAACTATATTTAATAGTAACAGTAAAGGTAGCTTTCTTTTATTTTTTATTATGATGGGGATAGCATTAGCATTTTATCATTCATCAAGACAGTGGCTTTTGAGTTAACTGATAAGATTTTATTTTTCTCCACTCACAAGCTGAATGGCACCATATATCAACAACATTTTGGGCAGGTTCTATAACTTTCTGGTCAGTTTTGGTTATTAAAATCTATCTCATCTCTAACCCTATTTAATACCCTCCCCTACCCCTCCCGGCAACCTGCCCCCATGCTGTGATCTGCGGGCTTTGACGTGAGGAGGGGTCCTGGCTTGCCCTTTTACTCTTCAGCCCACTCCCTCTTCCTCCTTGGGGTGTCCACTGGGCAGTGTGCCTGTCTCCTCCTCACTTGCCAAAACTTGAGCTCTATGTTTCTGTGTTTTCAGGAGTGTTGGGGAAGGAACAACAAGGTAACAGGTGCTGCTTCCCTACCTGGGGATCTGATCGCAATCTGCTTTTTAAGGCTGTGACTGCGTAGCTGGCTTCTATTAGTCTTTGATATCCTGTGGGGCAGGTAAACAACTGCTGGCTTTTTCCAGCTCACTGGGCATTTCAAGCTCTTGGGTATCCTCTGGGCTGCTGTGCTGAGTGATTCTCTGACATGGGAGTGCAACTCTGGGTTGGTCTCTTAGTGGGGTTGCTAGATTTGGCAAATAAAAATTCAGGATGCCTAAATTTGGATTTCAGAAAAATAATAATTTTTTAGTGTAAGTATGTCCCATGGGATATTTGAGACATATTTATCATGAAAAAATATTTGTTGTTTACCTAAAATTCAAATTTAACTAGGTGTCCTGTATTTTTTCTGGCAACCCTACCTCTCTCACCTCCTCTTTCCAGCAGGCTTCCCTCTGGGTGAGTTTGGTAGGACCGATCTTGACTTGGGAGGTCAAAGTTCTTGCTGTACTGCTTCAATCCACCCCTGTCTCATGGCCAGCTCTCCCCAGGATGTTTTTCCCCTGCTTAGATACAAACAGACCAGAACCTCATATTCCAAGAATAGTCTAATCAGGGATTAAGATGCAGGTACCTTGCAGGGAACCTCACTCCTGGAGTGTGTGTGTGTGTGTGTGTGTGTGTGTACATATAAAATGAAGAATGCATATTAAATTTTATCAAAAGCCTTTTTGGCAGCTATTGAGATGATCATATGGTTTTTATCCTTTTACCAATTTACATGATTTATATTCATGGATTTCTTATATTGCATTCCCGGAATAATCTCTACTTGGTGATAGTGTTGCTGTGATTGTTGTTGCTTTCCCTGAAGACCACTGCTCTTCCTTTCCCGGTTCTTTATACAGGAATTTGGTATGTATGTTCATAAGAGAAATCGGGAGAAGGAATTATGTTTGGTTCTAAAAGAAACTGGAAACATTTTCACTTACTTTAATTTAAATTTTTTTACTATGTTCCCAAAGACTATTTAACACCGGAGCTATGTGTTATTTGAAAGCTTGAAATAAATTTCAGTAAGACCGCTTTCACCAGGTACATTTTGGAAGTAGATTTTGCCTTTATTTTTCTTTTTACTTTCTTCCTTCTTCATTATCTGTCCAATTGCCTGAGGGAGGACAGCCTCCTTTCCCTGGGCTCTGTTCCCAAGTGGAGGACTCCTGGTTACTGCCATCACTCCCTTTCCCCATGGAGGGGCAGCCCAGGTAGGTAGGTGGTGAAGTAGCTATCTACCCGTGGACTCTTGCTAGTTTGTTACCGGACTTCAAGCACTGGGTGTTTGTCCCTCCCTCCTCCAGATGAAGGTGAGGTCACAGTGCTGGTGACAGCAGCCTCAGCTGGGCTTCCTGAGGACAGACGTGGGGGATGGCAGGTGTGGGAGGCATCAGGGAGCCCTTTGGGTTCTGCAGCTAGCTGTCCTGGATGGGGTATCCGTGTTGATAGGGGTGTTACACTCTACACCTGCCTGTCTTCTGCATCCTATTTTTTTGTTGGTTCTGAACCCTGGATCAAAACAATAATGTATTCCTCAGCCCCAGATCTTACAAACTGTCTCCCTTTTACAGAACCAGTGTTAGCAATTTGTTATTTTAAAGGAGTTCTTGCTTTGAGATTCTTTTTTTCCAAATGTGGTAGCGTGAGGCTATTATAACATTTGTTTATATTTTAAAATTTCCACTGTATCTTTTATGTCCCTTTGATAAATCCCAGTGATGTGTACTTTTTCTTTATTTTCTAAATAATTAGGATTCTCAGTGGTTTACTTATTGTTTTCATCTTTTCAGAGAACCAGCTTTCAGACTGATTAATCAATTTCAGTTTTTTGGTTTACCCATTCATTATTTCCTGTTTTCCATCTTAATTCATTCTTTTCATATGTTTTCTATGTTTTCCTTGAGGATATTTTGATGCCCTTTTACTAGTCCTTTGATTCAAAGACTTCCTGCATGCATTCCCCCTCATGCTAATTACTTAACATCGACCTGGTAAGATTCAGAGAGTAATTAAATCAGATAATGCATATACAATGCTTATCACTGTGTTTAAAATACAGTCAACACTCTATCAAGAGTAGCTATTAATAAAAATGACAATAAGAATGAACAAAATATTTTAAGACTTGGGGTTTTTTCTGAGTACAGTTTGCACACATTCTATACACTCGGATATGTAGTATTGTCATTGTAATTACTTTTTTAATAGCCTGCATTTGGGATGGTCATTTACTCTTTAATCAAATATTTATTTATTGGTTAATCAGTTATGTGTGTATGTATGTATATATTATTTTCAAGAGGTTGGGTTTGGGGGGATGCCTGGGTGGCTCAGTGGGTTAAGCGTCTGCCTTCAGCTCAGGTCATGATCCTGGGGTCCTAGGATCAAGCCCTGCACTGGGCTCTCTGCTCATCAGGGAAGTCTGCTTCTCCCTCTCCCTTTGCCCCTCCCACCACTCATGCTCTCTCTCTCTCACTCTCAAATAAATAAAAAAATATTTTTAAAAAAAGAGGTTGGATTTGGGAGTATATATTTTTATTTATTTGTAATTCTATAGATCAGTGTTTGATAATATGACCTGTATAATTTCATTTTTCCCCATTTTTTTATTGTGGTAAAATACACATAACATAAAATTTACCATCTTAACCATTTTAAGTGTATAGTTCAGTGGTATTAAATACTCTGATAATGTTGTGCAATCATCACCACCATCCATCTCTAGAACTGTTTTCATCCTATAAAACTAAAACTCTATACCATTAAACAATAACTCACCATTCCACCCTCCCCCTGGTCCCTGCCAACCACGATTCTACTTCAGTCTCTATGATTTTGATGACTCTAAGTACCTATGTAAGTGGAATCATACAGTACTTGTCCTTTGTGATTGGTTTATTTCATTCAGTATAACGTCCTCAAGATTCATCTATGTTGTAGCAAATGTCAGAATTTTCTTCCTTTTTAAGGCTGAATAACATTCCATCGTGTAGATAGATCACATTTTGCTTATTCATCTACTGGTGGACACTTGAGTTGCTTCCGCATGTTAGCTATTGTAAATAATGGTATTATGAACATGGGTGTACAAGTATCTCTTCCAAATCCTGTTTTCAATTCTTTTGGGTATACACCTGGAAGTGGGATTGCTGGATCATATGGTAATTCTGTTTAATTTTTTGAGGTACCAGACTATTTTCCACAGCAGCTGCACCAGTTTGTATTCCCACCAATACTGCACAAGCATTCCAGTTTTTCCACATCCTTGCCAACACTCGTTTTCTATTTTTATGGTAGTGGACATCCTAGGGGGTGTGAAGAGATATGTCATTGTAGCTTTGATTTGCACTCCCCTAATGATGAGTGATGTTGAGCAACTTTTCATGTGCTTACTGGCCATTAGTACATCTTCTTTAGAGAAATATCTATTCAAGTCCTTTGACATTTTTTAATTGGACTATTTGTTTTTTGTTGTTGAGTTTCAGGAGTTCCCTATATTTTCTGAATACTCACTCTTTATCCATATCCATATGTATATCAGATTTATGATTTGCAAATATTTTCTCCCATCTTGTGGGTTGCCTTTTTACTCTGTTGATAGTACTTTTTTATGTAGAAAATTAGTTTTTTTCATGAAGTCTAATTTGTCTATTTTTATCTCTTATTGCCTGTGCCTTTGGTATCATATCCAAGAAATTATTGCCAAATCCAGTGTCATGAAAATTTCGCCCTATGTTTTCTTTTATGAGTTTCATAGTTTACATCTAGGCCTTTAATTTTTGTATATAGTATCAGGTAAGTGTCCAAATTTATTCTTTTGCATGTGGATATTCATTTCTCTCAACATCATTTGTTTAAAAGCATTCTTGTCAAAAATCATTTGACCATATATATGAAGGTTTATTTCTAGGCTATTTTATTTCATTGGTCTATATTCTGTCCTGATACAAATACCACACTGTGTTGATTACAGTAGCTTTGTAGCAAGTTTTGAAATCACAAGTCTCAGTCTTTTAGCTTTGTTCTTTTTCAATATTGTTTTGGCTATTGGGGCCCCTTGAGATTCCATGTGAATTTTAGAATGGGCTTTTCTATATCTGTAAAAAACGTCATTAGGATTTTAGCAGGGATTGCATTGAGTCTGTAGGTTGCTTTGGGTAGTATTGATTGATGTCTTAACAATATTACATCTTCCAATCTATGAACATGGGATGTGTTCTCATTTATTTATATCTTCTTTAGTTTGGTTTTGCAATGTTTTTTGTGAGTCTTTAATCTCCTAGGTTAAGTTAATTTATAAGAATCTTATTCTTTCTGATGTTATTCTAAATAAAACCATTTTCATGATTTCCTTTTCAGATTGTTCATTGTTAGTGTACAGAAGTGCGAATACTTTTGTGGGTTGACTTTGCATCCTGCTACTTTGCTGAATTCATTTACTAGTCCTAGCAGGTTTTTGTGCGGAATCTTTAAAGTTTTCTATATGTAAGAGCTTATCATTTGTGAAAAGAGTTCATTTTACCTTTTCCTTTCCAATTTGGATGACTTATTTCTTTTCCTGCCTAATTGCCCTGGCTAGGACTTCCAGTACTATGTTGAATAGAAGTGGTGAGAGTGGGCATCTTTGCCTTGTTCCTGACCTTAGAAGAAGTTTCCAGTCTTTCACCATTGAGTATAATGTTCACTGTGGGTTTTTCATATATGACTTTTATTATGTTGGGATAGGGATCCACAAAGACCTGCTGTATACCTGTCCCCAATCTCCAATGCCATCTCAGAGGAAAGCAGGGCAGGGATGGTGACATTCTAAAGATGGAGAGTCTGTCTCAGTCATCTGAGTAGAAGCTAAGCAATTGTTGTAATTATTGCATTGCCTTTCCCTGTAAATCTGTGCAGTGATAAGAGAACAGTTACGAAAAAATAAACATTTCATTTGCACATTGGTGTATTATATGAGTAAATTTACAATACTACTCATGATAATGTTTTATATGTTGTTCATTTGGATGATGCTTGAAAAATTTTAGTGCAAGCATATCCTGAATCACATGGATAGCTAGCTACATTTGGACTGAGTAATGCCACACTGTAAAACCATATCAGCACTAAGAACTTTTTTTTAATTGAGGTGTAATTAACATATAACATTTTATTAGTTTAAAGTATGCTTTAATTGTTTTAGATAACAGAAAATAAGAAAAGGAAATTGATATTTATGCTTTTATGGATTCAACAAATATTTGCCAAACATATGTTAGGCACCATACTATGTGCTTGGGATCCAACAATAGTGAGATTAATGGGTGGCTAGGACCGGAGAGGATAGATAGGTAGATAGGTTGTATAAACATATAGAAACTTAGATACATATATAAATTCTGTTAGATTTTGATCGGTGTATATAAAAATTTGAGTGGAATAACACCAATAAGGATTTGCCAGTATAGGGACTGGAGAAAGTTATTTTCATCATTTTGCATCGGAAACTGTACATCAGGTACAGTCAGGTAGGAGGACTATGATAAAGGGACATTAGAGCAGAGATCATGAAAAGGGATGGCATGAGCTGAGTACATCTACCTGGTGAACTGGTATGTTTCCCCACTCCTACTTTGCACCTTTCTGTTTTCCTTATGGTGTATTTGTCATATTTAAAGCATAAAGTTGTATATTTTTAAATTTATCTAATCTATCAGCCTCTGTCTTTACCCAGCAAATTCAATCCATTTACATTTCTGCCGTTGCTACCCTATTTGAATTGTTTCTGCTATCGTGCTTTCTACCTTCCCAGATTTTACCTCCTTTCCTATCTTCTAGAGCAGGGTTTGCAAACTATAGCCTTCAACCCAAATCCAATCCAGTGCCTGTTTTTGTAAATAAAGCTGTATTGGAAAGCAGCCACACCATTTGCTTAAATCGTCCCAAAGTCTGCTTTCATGTTGCAATGGCAGAGTTGAGTCATTGCAACAGAGACCATATGGCACACAAAGTCAAAAATATTTACTATCAGGCCCTTGATAGAAAAAGTTTGCTGACCTTTATCATATAGGACTAGAGAGTTTCTTTTTTTCCTTTACTGTTTTGAGAGTTACAAATTCTACTCCATTCTCCTAATAGTCATAACATGTGTACTTGACAAAATCTAAAGTTAATCCATTTCTTCATATGATCATTCAAAGATTTTAGAATTCTTGGATTATTCTCCTCTTTTACATATTACTTAATCCAATATCTCAGATCCTACATATTTTTATACACTTAAAATAGGTTATTGATATTATTATTATATTCATTGTCAATCTTTATTTAGATTTATCCATATGTTTACTAATTTATTTGCACACAATTTTGCTTACAGTTCACTCCCTACTTCTGGGTTCAATTTCCTGCTTGCTAAAGGACATCCCTAGAAGTTTTTTTAGAGGATCTGTTAGTGATAAATTCTCTTTGTTTTTCATCATTTCTCCGTAATTCTTGTATGACAGTTTAGTTAGGAAGAGGTTTCTGTTTTCTCTCAGCACTTTGAAGATACAATTTCACAGTCTTCTGGTTACTGTTGACAAGTGGCAGCCAAATTAATTAGCATTCCTTCATAGATAATCTTTTATTTCTGCATGCTTTTAAGGTGTTCCATTGTCTTTGGCATTTTTACATAGTTTACTGTTACATATCTAGGTGTAAATTTCCTTATATTTATCCTTTTAGAACTATTGTTTTCCCTGAATCAAAGAATTCAGGGCTATCTTCAATTTTGGAAAATTCTCTCTGAATATTGATTCACTCCCCTTCTCTCTATTCGCACCACCTGTAACCCCCTATTATGCTTTTATTGGACCTTCTTCGCCTGTTCTCCATACTTGTTAACCTTGCCTCCAAATTTTCCAGTTCTTTACTTCCATGTGCTCACAGTGATAGTCCACTTTGCTAATTCTCTATTTAGTTGTATCTAATCTGCTTTTTGACCTAACTATTCAGGGATTTGTTGAATTCCAATTTCTATATTTTTTCTTCCTAAAAGTTCCCTTCTGGGGGTATCTGGGTGACTCAGGCAGTTGAGCTTCTGCCTTTGGTTCAGGTCATGATCTCAGGTCCTGGGATCGAGCCCATCAGGCTCTCTGCTCAGTGGGGAGTCTACTTCTCTCTCTCAAATAAATAAATATCTTTTTTAAATTTTTAAATAAATAAATAAATAAAAGTTCCCTTCTGTTCTTTTATAATATTCCTGGTCTTTGTTTTCCTTTGGTCAGGGCTTGCTGTTTTCTCATGTTTTATTTTTTCCATTGCATCTTTTTTTTTTTTTTTTAGATTTTACTTATTTATTTGAGAGAGAGAGAGCACAGAGGGAGAGGGAGAGGGAGAAGCAGGCTCCCTGCTCAGCAGGGAGCCCGATGCAGGACTCGATCCCAGGACCCTGGGATCATGACCTGAGCTGAAGGCAGACGCTTAACTGACTGAGCCACCCAGGTGCCCCTCCATTGTGTCTTTAAGCCCAGCTGTTTTATAATCCCTATTTGATCATTGTTTCCTGAAGCTCCTAGGGGTCTGTTCCTACTGTTTGTTATATCTGCAAACTAATTTAGGGTTTATCTTTTTCCTCAGATTGGCACTTTGGGATTCAAAATCATCTTCACTGGGGTCAACTCTTTGTGTCCATCCATAGGGGTGTGTGTTTTGTCCTGCCAGATGTTCCAGAATTATTACCTGCCTGGGGTTAATTCCCTCTCCATCTGTCAGACTGGGGGCTCTGTGCCACACAGATAGTATAAGTTTAAGCCCCACATACACTTGAGGACAACCACTAGTTACAAATCTCAAGGCAGCCATTTTTTCTCTGCAGAACCAGGCCAAGGCTATAACGCTGTCTGTAATCTCCCTGGGCCCATGGCGGGACTCTTTCCTGCTCCACCTTTTCAAAAGAGCAGGAAAACTTAGTAGGAATCTCAGTTTTAGCCTCCAGTCTCTTATGAGCCCAATGATTCATCTCCTATTTCTGCACAACCATTAAAATCCAAGAATTCGCTAGTTTCACATACATATGAAGTCCCCTGAACTCTCATCTTTGCCACCCCGCGGTCTGCCCCCAGCATAGCCACATACTCCTCATTTCCATTCCCTTTTTGGTTTGGGTCCTGATGATATAGTGCTCTTACTTTTCGTGAGTGACATTAATATATTTGTTATATTTTAGCCAACATTCCTAGGCATTTTGAATCAAGATATTGTTCATGTTTTGGATTCATCAATATCACCAGAAATACAAAATATGTGTTAACACTAAACTATTTTAAACATCGTAAAACAAACTCTAACATCCACATGAACCCATCCCTAGTTTATTCATGGAAAATATGTGTGACACAGGGAATAGGGCCTCCCACATCGTAAGGAAACTTTCTCGTCCCATTCCTAGGCCGCTGACCCACAGTCTTGCCATCAAGATTTTTCTATCATGGTAATTCTTGAAAGAGAGATGGGGGCATGGGAGAAAAAAAATCTACTTATGTCAGTGAACTCTGAGATGCCAAAAATAATTGTGAGAGGAAATAGAGCAGCTAATAAGGTCGCAGTCTCTCAGATCTTTCACAATGTTAGAATTTTGCCCTTTTTGGTGTTTCTAGAACATGAGAGAAGTTAGTTCCTGCTGAGGTGCTGTGTGTACAATACCTGGGTCATAACAATGATTTTTAAATCTGCCAGTATTTTTACAGTTTAAAGAGCATTTCCATGCATCTTATATTATGGCAGTTTGCTGCCACCATGTCCCCCCTTATAAATGAAGCAAATGAGGCTCAGGGGTTAAGCAAGTGACCTGCCCCAGTTGGCGTTTTGTGGTCAGCAGCGCCAGGACTTGTCTATTTTTAGCAGAAAGAAAATAGTGTCCATATATTCTTGTAAGTCAGACTAAGAACCAGATTCTGTTCTCTTGCTGTCACACCATCCCAGACACCACCTATAGGAGTTCAGCAACATTGAAAGTTAAATCTTTTAAAATACTGTCCTACAGCCACTTTGGAAAACAGTGTGGAGGTGCCTCAAAAAATTAAAAATAGAGCTACCCTATGACCCAGCAATTGCACTCCTGGGTATTTACCCCAAAGACACAGCTGTAGTGAAAAGAAGGGCCATATGCACCCCAATGTTCATAGCAGCAATGTCCGCAATAGCCAAACTGTGGAAAGAGCTGAGATGCCCTTCAACAGATGAATGGATAAAGAAGGTGTGGTCCATAGATACAATGGAATATGACTCAGCCATCAGAAAGGTTGAATACCCAACTTTTACATCCACATGGATGGGACTGGAGGAGATTATGCTAAGTGAAGTAAGTCAAGCAGAGAAAGTCAATTATCATATGGTTTCACTTATTTGTGGAACATCAGGAATAGCAGGGAGGACATTAGGAGAAGGAAGGGAAAAATGAAGGGGGGAAATCGGAGGGAGAGATGAACCATGAGAGACTATGGACTCTGAGAAACAAACTGAGGGTTCTAGAGGGGAGGGGGGGGGGGGATGGGTTAGCCTGGTGATGGGTATTAAGGAGGGCACATACTGCATGGAGCACTGGGTGTTATACACAAACAATGGATCGTGGATCACCACATCAAAAACTAATGATGTTTTGTATGGTGACTAACATAACATAATAAAATAAAATTTTTTTAAAAAATAAATAAAATATTGTCCTAACATGGAAATTGTGCCATTTCCAGCCAAGTGATGCTAGGTGAAGGGTGGACTGTCTAGAAATTGGAAATAAACCAGAAGAGAGCAAGAGGTGTCCAGGCATGGGGTAGTGGGTCCTAGAAGGTAGGGCTTGATGACATTGGATACTGCATGGTCTTGGGGGAACATGCTGGGTTCCAGAGCTGCCTGAGGCTGGCACCTGTGTCACAGGCTGTTCAGGTCTCAGGGGAGGTGTCTCAAACCTCTGCCAGGGACATACAGAGCTGGTGTGACTCACCCCACCTTTCATGTGCATTTGTTCTCTCTTGGCAGGAATGATTTTCATTGTACCATAACTCAGTATGACCCAATCTGTCTGGGCTGATGCATGGACTGGAATTGCTCCTCAGGGAGAAAGAGCTAATACTGGCTTCCAATAGCAGAGTTTTTACTATTTGAGTCATGACTTCCTGGCTTTTCCCCATCAAAAACTGGAAGTCTTAGTGTATCGACAGGAAGTTAGCCATGGAGAAGAACTGACTGCCAGCCCCTTCGTGCCTCCCTGGCCGGGACAGGGGCTGACCTGAGCATGGATCTCCTCTCCAGAGGTGAGCCATAGGAAAGCAGCAGGGCAAAAGCCAGTGGAAGAACAGAAGCCCAGGACTATCAGACCCAGGGTCCAGCAAATATGGACAAGCTGGCGGACAAGCCCACAGGGGTGGGTCCAGGAGGGGGGTCCAGGAGGTTCCCTTTGACCAGTGCTGTGGTGGTTGCTGGCTGGTCTTATTTGGCTATCAGGGCAGAAAGTAGGAGTGGTGGGTCCAAGCGCAACGTGTAAGGGATGGGCAGGCAGCCACTGGGTCACTGGGATGAGAGTGGCTAGAATAAGCAAGAAGTAGTGCATGCACGTGTCTTTCTTCCAAGGAATTCTGCACTCACCCTCCTGGGCTTGATTTCACGCTCCCCCGAGGGGGCTAGGGTGATGGTACAGAGATGCACGGACTCCCAGCCAGCCCGGGCTCTTTGGTGAATGTGAGTTCTTCACACTCATGCAAACACTGATTGACCCTTCTGTCCACCCCTCAGGGAGTGGATGGTTGGGATACCCCTCCAGCTGAGGCCAAGGCTGGGAGCAGGGGCATGTCTGTGGGCTGACCTGGGTCCTAGCTCAGACTGGCTGGTGGTCCAAGAGAACCCCCAGCCTCCCTGCCCCTGTCATGCTCAAGCCCAGCTCAGCCAAGTTTCATACCCAAATCCCTGGCCCCTTCTCCCCAGACCTAGAACCAAAGGGATAGACAAGGCACAGACCAGTCACAAACAGGAAAAACAGAGGATGGCTGCGGGCTGAGAAGAGAGGTTCGGATGCCTCCATGGCCATCGAGACCCCGCAGACTCGGAAAAGTCATCCTCCACGAGCCTCTCCCATGGCGATGCAACTCATTTCCTGGAGTTACCATGAGGATCAAATGGAACTGAATGTAGCGTGTTTCAAGGTTGCAAGTTCCTAAAGATTATTTATTTATTTATTTATTTGAGAGAGGGAGAGAGAGAGAGAGCATGAGAGGGGGAGGGTCAGAGGGAGAAGCAGACTCCCCGCCGAGCGGGGAGCCCGATGCGGGACTCGATCCCGGGACTCCAGGATCACGACCCGAGCCGAAGGCAGTCACTTAACCAACTGAGCCACCCAGGCGCCCAAGGTTGCAAGTTTCTAAAGTAATTTCAAGACAAAGGCAAGCCGAACAGGCGCAGGAAGTACCGTAGCGCCCACACCCACTGGCCAGCCGAGGACCCAGGGAAGGTCCACATGGCGTCCCAGGGACACAGGAAGGGCATCTCAGTCCCCTTCAGCCTGGGAGAGGGAGGCTGGGGAGACCAAGTCTGACTTTTGGGGGGGGCGAGGTAAGCCCACTCCACAGCCCAGGTGGGGGTCATGCAGCATGCCCCCCCACCCCCGTCACCTCTCCCTCCTGTCCCCACGCCACTTCACAGCATCTGGCTGCCATGGCAGACCCTCCCACTCCGAGGGGGTCTCCTACGGTGGCTCCAGGCGGGAGGAAGACGCTGCTTTCCCTGCGGGCTCATGCACAGCTCCCTTCAAGGCATCCCCGCACCCAGGGAGGCTTCCCACCACATTCTTGGCAGGCCGGGCCTGTCTCCATCCTGCATCGCCGTACATGTGGGCCCCATTTGCAGGGGGCACGGCGCTGGGGCAGGGAAATCCAGAGGGGTGGCTGTTGGGACGGGCCTTAAATATTTCCACCTGAGAATGTGGACAGAGTACCCCCCAAAGTGATGAAAGGGACCAGAGAGGGCCGGGCTGCCGTGCCAAGAGAAAGGGGGGCAGCGGGGCCCCGGTGGGGGGAGGCAGGAGGTGTCCTCAGGAGGCAGCTGCATGGTGCTGAGCCCACGGACCCCCCAACAAGAGGCTGGCAGCAGGGACGCGGGGGGAACAGGAGCGCCAAGATGCCAGCCGCACCACCCAGCCCAGTCGTATGTTGGCCGCTGTGCGTTCTCTGCCAGCCGGGGCTCCCAGATCCGGGGGAGGCCCACCCCAAGGAGGCTGGTGGGCCCGCCAGGTTCCTGTCACAGCCACCTCCTCCTCAGCAGTGGGGCGCCCTTTGTAGTGTTTGTGGGGCATCAGCAGGCTCCGCAATGGGCATGGAGCCCTGCCCAGAATGGGCCTGGGACCAGCCAGTCCAACCACCCCCTCCCAGATAAACAGGCTGACACACAAGGTGGGCGGGCAGATCGCCCCACATCAGGGGGGCAGTTAGCCTCTGACCAGCTGAAGTCAGTCAGTATCCACTGCCGCTATAGCCCTTTCTTTCCAAGCATGGGAGGCTCAGCCAGGGCTCCCAACAGACCAGGGCCTTCTGTCCCGATGCTAATATTTGAAAACAAAATGAACAAACCACACCCTCCCAGTTCTGGCCACACCCAGCACCTGTGGTCAGGCCTCCTACACCAAGGCCACCATCTCCAGAACCAAACCCACCCCACCCCAGGAGCAAGCAGCCACAGGATTCGCAGGCAGAGCCGCAGGAAGGAGAAACCCCCTGGCTCCAGGTGGCAGCCTGACCCAAGCGTTAGGCACTGTCCACCACAGCAGGGCTGGCCCTTGCAGCCCATCCATGAGCCACGGCATCCGCTAGTTCTTCCAAGTCCAAATGGTCCCCATGAAACTTTTCCCATATTGCTACCTCCCCACTGCTCCCCAGTTCCACCAAAAATGTTACCTCTCAGTGCTGTCCAGGTTCAGAAGTTTAGAGGCATAGCGACACAGAAAGACATCAGTCTACTTTGGTGTCTGGGCCACTGTCGAAGCAAAAAACAAAAATACATAAATGATAAATTGACCCCTCACTAGGCAGGATCAGAAGACTCAGGCAAGGGGACACCATGGGGAGCATGACCCCTTAATCCCTAATTCCCACGTCACCCTAGCCTATCCCAGGATCTCATCCACCTGTGCATTTTAGGTGCCCCTGGGGCCTACAGCCCGTGCGGGGGATGAGGGCAGAACCCCAAGGGTCCGGAGAAAAGTCGCGGAGTGGAGACGTCAGGTTGGTAGAATCAGTGTGCATTTTTGAAGGATCCTCCCAGGGGTTGTGTGAGGCATGGAGCAGGTCAGAGCAGGAAGGTGACAGAGACCTTCGAGAAAATAACAACGCAACACCTCATTTAGTCCCTGCAAGCTGTCCTAAGCACTTCCTAAGTATGGATTCATGAGATGCCCATCACCCCCCATGAGGTGGGCACTAGCATGACCCCCAGTTTACAGGCAAGGAGTTTGACGCCCAGAGAAGTAAACCTCTGAAGTCTGAGAACAATCCAGAACGGAAGTGAGCACCTGAAAAGGGTCATGCGGGATGTGGGGCAGGTAAGAGAGGTAAACCCCAAGGAACATTCGGCAGCCAGTTAGGGACAGGAAGCTGGGGCATCCTGGGCTGCTGGTCGGGATCACAGGGAAGCTGGTGAAAGGAGAGATGAGCACTTCTATAGGGGCTGGGGACATTTGTGGGGCATCTGGGGAGATGTCCTGCAGAGGGCTAGACTCAGCGGTCTGAGGCCCAGGAGACCGAAGCAGCACAGGCTCCAGGTTAGTCCTGCAGGGAGTGTGTAGACACGAGGCAGAAGCCGTGCAAGAGCCCACAGGCCTGGGCCTCCTCCAGGCTGCCCCACGGGCTGGGCACCTGCCCAAGAGCTGCCCTTGCCCAGCTGAGGGCAGAGAGGTCTGGGGAGAATATGTGACACTGAACTCTGAGCCCCACCGCAGCCTGTCCACAGTGGGGTTGAGCGGGCCCAGGAAGGACTCCACAGGAGTCCAGCCTCGGTGGTCTCCGGATTCCCCTCAAGCCAGAGGCTTGGGGAAGGGAACACTTGGCCAGAGACGATCCATCCGGGAGGGTGCCCTCAGAGAGTGGCCAACGCAGGACAGAGGAAGTTGGGGAGAACCCCACAAACCTTGAAGAAGTTCACAGGCAAGGAACCTCTTACACTCCAATAAATGGTTTTCCTTTTCAAAAAGAAAGGAAAAACGTTTAAAAAGGAAGAGCCCTTACAAAGGGGGGGGGGCGTTCTGTTTAACCTCCAGGCAAATCCTACGGGGTGGGGGGGCAGGCACAATTCGCGGGCCCACAGCGCCGCGCCAGCTAGAGAAGGTGCCAGAGCCGCTTGGCGCGGGGCCCGCCTGCTGACTGGGGTTTGAAAAACAACTTCCTGTCAATAAATGTGAACAAAAGCTTGGACCCATCTTCAAAGTGATGAGTTATGCCGAAAATATGTTCCTGTGAATGGGGGAGTGGATCATTCGTGGTGCTTTGGCATTCAGGGGAGTTTATAAATAACCAGGCAGGTCTGCTTGGGTTGCGCCTGCCATGGGAAAACGCACCGCCCCAGCAAGCAGAGGGGGACCTGGCGACCAGGAGCCATATGTGATCCATCAGGAGGTTAAAATTAGCCCAGCGCCCCATGGGCCAGCCTCCCCGGCAGGGCTGGCCAAGGGGTGCCCGGAGAAGCCCAATCCGCATCCTGGTGCAGGGAGGCAGAGGGGCTCCCGGGAGCCTCTGCTCTGCACTGAGCTACAAGGTGGACCCCTGGACCAGTTCTCCCATTTGCATTTTGGAGGGAAAAAAGGAAGGGCTAGGTTCTACATGTGGTTTCCATCAGCCGAGAAAAGTAAAAACATGCACTGGCATTTCTAGCTGACATGGTCCTCGTTATTTTAATGAGAAAGTCCATAATTAGGGACAAGAGTGAAAAGGAAGGAACACCACGCTTTCCCTGGGTGCCCACACCTTGGCCCACGGGAAGCCCCGGGGCCCTGATGCACACTCCTCTCTGCCCCTTCCCTGCCCCAGCTGCCAAGAGGAAGGAAGGAAAGCATGCACAAGGCAGACCTTCCAGCCCTAACGATTCCTTCCTCGGTGTCAAAGGTGTGGCCCAAGCAGTTCATTTGTCAGCATTTAAACATCATTACAGCATTAACAGTCTTGCTCAATGCCAAAGAGTCGGCTTTGCACGCCCATAAATTAGAGTACATCAAACCGGAGTTTATTGAGTCTCGGCCAATCAGAAGTAAGACTTCCATAACTTTTTACAATTCTCTGCATTCTTCCAATTACATTAAAACATTTATTTGTACCTTGCATGATATATACAAACGTTTTATTAAGAACATTTGAAAGCTGGTTCTTTAAACAGAAAAGGGATACACTGCATGCGGGTGGAGCCTGGGCTAGCATGGCTCAGGGACCGGCTCGGGCTGGACCCGCAGGCATTATGGCAGGAATAAACGGCCAGGCCAGCTGCCTGCTACTTAGGGCTGTTTGCCTTCCCCGGCAGGTCCCCTTCGGAGCTGGTCTCTGCTTTGTGTCCCCTGAGTTTGTCGTTGGGCCTGTGTCCCATGGTCGCAGCGCACCTCCTGCCCCCGCAGAGAGCAGGACATTCCTCAGCATCCCATCCTCACAGGAGAAGCAAGCCAGTGAGCTGGGTTAAGAACCCCGAGCCCCACCTCCATCCTGCCCTTTCCTTCCTTGGACTCGCCCACTCGGAATCTCGGCTCCTCCGCCCCAAAGATGGCCGTAATAATGAGCACACCCGAGTGCCGCCCTGTTGTCCCACTGCACAGTCACAGCTGGTGACCTGCCTCGCCATTCCAGAAGCATTCTTTTCAATGCTGTCTCCGTCCTGTCACTACCTGCCCTGCCTGAAGGTCCGTCTACCACTGACAGGCCAAGTTCTCAGGGACGTCACACGTCCCAGCAGAAGGTTGCTAAGGCCTCCCTGAGGCTCTGCCTCGAGGCTTAATGTAACACCACCACCAAGAATCCCTCCTGTTTGCTGAGTGCTTGCAAGGTACCAAGCCCGAACAAGTGCCTTCCCTGGAATCCTCACCCCAGCTGTCCAAGAGAGGGGTTCCAGCTGTGATGACGGAGCTGGGTCTCAGGGTGGTTCAAGGTTGTGGCCAACGGGGCAGGGACAGGCCAGGCGGCCAGTGCCAAGGCCTGGGTGGTGACCACAGCACTCCACTGCCCAAGCAGAAAGCATCATAGCCAACGATTCAGGAGCAGAAATCCGGATTCAGCCAGCCCAGGAAGCAGGGGTGGCCATCAGCAGGATTACTGGCCAGGCCAGGCCAGGTCCAGCCAAGTGGGACTCATTTCAGCAGGGAGGGATTCTGCCCGCTGTGGAAGCACACTGTAGGAGCCCATATCAGAAATCTTCACCCTGCAGAGACCACCTTGCTTTTGGGGCTTGCACTGCCCACAGAGCCCATGGGCTGGACACATAGAGCTCATTTTTTGTTAGCACATCATGGACAAGAACTGACCTCACAATGTGGAATAATGCTGGCAGGATAGAAGCTGATTTCTTGTTCCTACCTGTCCGAGGCAGATATTTCTGGTGGGTGGGCATGCTGCTCCCCCAGGACTCAGAGGCCAGCTGCCTTCACCCACCTTGAGCCTGGCCATACCATGAACCCCCAGCAGGCAAAGGACAAAGAGGCTGGAAGGGCACCATGGTGTTGTCCGGGGGCCAGATCTGGAAGTGGCACCCATCACTCTGCTTCTATTCCATTGGTTCAAACCCATCCCACAGCCACATCTAACTGTAACAGCAGATGGGAAATGTAGTCCACCTGTGTGTCCAGAAAGAAGGAGGAAGATTTTGGTGGACAAGTAGCTATCTCAGCGGCAGGAACCTGTTTTTCTCACATAAGAAGAACACGGGAGGCAGGTTTGGCTGCTCAATGATGCCTTCACAGACCAAGTCTTTGTCGTTTCCACTCGCCACCTGATCAAATGAGCTGTTGCCCTATCCTTGCCTCTTCATGGTTGCAAGCAGCTGCTGCAGAACCAGTCATCACATCTGCATTCCAGGCAAGAAGATGGGGAAGAGGCAGGGAACTGTGCTAACCACATCCATCCCCTTCCATTCCCTACTTCAGGAAAGCACTTTCTCAGAAACTCCCCCAGCACATAAAGCTCCACTGGCCAGACCGAATCCCATGCCCCGCCTCCGGCCTAGAGGGAAGGTGGGCTATCAAAGAAGAGGGCACCCACGATTGCCCTAGACTGACCCTGTTGCCTGCCTGGGGCTGAGCTCATTGCCATTACCAACAAAACTGCGGTCTGGCTCTCCACAAAGAAGGATGGATATGGAATAGACAGCTAATGGGTTTGCTACCATCAGGAAGCCAGCTCTCTATATAACACCGTGGGGGTTGACTGGTCTCCCTCAAAATCTTATTTCCACCCAGAATCTCAGAATATGACCTTACTCATAATTAGGCCTTTGCAGATGTAATTAGTTAAGAATCTTGAGATCCATTTAGTCAAGGGATTGGGACTTAACACAGGCTGCAGTTACCTTGGTAGGTAGGAATAGGGCAGAGCTGAAAGCTAGCACTAGAAGTACTAGAAGTACTAGGAGTACTTGAAGTGTTAGAAGTACTAAAAGTACTAGGAGTGCTCCAAGTGTTAGAAGTACTGGGAGTACCAGGAGTGCTCCAGGTGTTAGAAGTAATGGGAGTACCAGGAGTGCTCTAAGTGTTAGAAGTACTGGGAGTACCAGGTGTGCTCCAGGTGTTAGAAGTACTAGAAGTACCAGGAGTGTTCTAAGTGTTAGAAGTAGTGGGAGTACCAGGAGTGCTCCAGGTGTTAGAAGTAGTGGGAGTACCAGGAGTGCTCCAGGTGTTAGAAGTACT
>NW_027397064.1:1119316-1151648 GCF_003265705.2 Callorhinus ursinus
TTAGAAGTACTGGGAGTACCAGGAGTGCTCCAAGTGTTAGAAGTACTAGAAGTGCTATGGCAACTGAACAACAGTGAAAACCTTGCTCTAAGTCTTCAATCCAACAAGGGTAGATTTTGATAATGCAGGCAAAACACACACAGTCCATTCTTGGTCCTCACAGTGGTCATTTCCACGAAGTCACTGCAAACACTGTCTTAGTGAACACTGAACCATTGCTCCCAGGAGATTCCCTGAGCCTCTGGTCACCACATTTTCATCCACTGACCAACACATGACCTTGTTTTATGTGTCTTTCTATTTAAAGACATGTAATTTAATATATGCTGTTGATCGGTTGCATGTTGCTCACGGCCAGGGCTCGGTAACTCAGGCCTGAATGACGCTCATTGGATACTCATACTTTCTCAGCACTTCCCAGCTTCCCAGTTCAGGAACATAGACAGCTCTTCAGCACTGGGCCCAGGGCCCCTTCAAACAGCAAAATCACCAATGAAAGGCACAAAAATGTGAAAGCGTGGCACTAAACAGAGGGCAAAAAGGATCCTTGTCCACAATATCAGAGCTAAAACAGGAAGGTAGCGCTTCTCCTCATTCAGCCTCTGCTGAGAACGAGCCCACGGAGCAGCTCAAGTGTGTCACCCTTCTGCACATGTCCACAAAGGACCCTGAAAGCACCACAAGTGTTGAGTCTGTGGTTACAAATACATTTTAGCAAGTAGGCCAAGTTGCAAATACGGAATTCACGAGTGAAGAGGATTGACAGTATTGTGAAAGGGTGGGACAATCGCTCCAGGGAGGAGACTGAGCTGGTCTTCCTGTCCCGGTGGAAGCTGCAGCCCTGGGGAAGGAGGCGTCCTAGGAGTGTGGCCTGCCGAGAGTGGGCTGCTCTGGAGGGCTTCGAGCTGAGGGGGTTGGCATGGAAGCCTCTCTGGCTGTGGGGGGAACATCTCGCAGGATCAGTCCAGAAGACCACAAGCAGGGGGTCAGAGCTAGCTGGCTGAAATGAGGGCCATGGGACAAGTCACTGGCAGTGGTCTGTCCGCATAACTACGTGCCCAGTTTTCATCTAATTACCCTCTTTTCAAGTCAGTTAGCCGCTGATTTCCACATCATCTGGAAATAACCACCAGTCCCCAGAATTCGGCAATGAAATCAAAATGGCAACCGTAGCTCCATTGTGAGGTAACATCTCCTCAAGGTCAAGAGCCCTGAGATGATCCAGTGACAGCCAAATGCTCATTACTTTTTCAATTAGGGGAAGGGGCTTGTCCTGGGGGCAAGAGAAGACCCTCTGTTCTGTTACACAATTTTGTGTATGGCTGGGTTTTAAGTTGTGAAGATTTAAGAGGTTTGGGGGATCAGAGCCTTGCAATCATGACTTTATTCGTGTGGAACAGAAGCAATAAATCAGTTGGTGTTGTTTCTTCCTCACAGACTACCCCAGATTTCGGACAGTTTCTAGGTTTGTTTCCTGGGGACGCTTGGCGTACCTCCTGGTCCTCAGAAGAGCCTCTCTCACATCTTGTGAAGGTTTCAGTGTGCACATTGGAGAGAAAACGCAGAAGCTGTAATTCAGGAGCCACGATTTGGACCTGGTCTGAGCATGGGGTTCTAAAGCTGGAGAGGGCCAAGCAGCTGGGAGTGCAGTTGCGGCCAGGTGGGTCTTTCTCGTGGGCAGGTAGGCACGGTCCCCTGGGTCCCTGCTCTCCATGCCCATGCTTCCTCTTTCAAATGCCCATCAAAAAGTTGGCAATGATGCTCTGTGTTCATAAAGATAGTGGGAAAGGCTGCTCTATCCAGTGTTGGTAAGAGTGCCAAGTATTGCTTTTCTGCTGAATATTTTGTGAATTAATTTCAAAATAGCACATCCTCCCTCTTACCGCTTAGGATGGCTATGATGAAAAAAAAATCAGAAAACAGCAGGTATTCACAAGGATGTAGAGAAACGGGAACACTTGTGCGCAGTTGGTAGGAATGGAAAACGGTGCACGGCCAGCATGGAAAACCGTATGATGGTTCCTTAAAAAGTGAAAACAGAGTTACTGCATGATGTACAGTACATCCACTTCTGAGCGTCTGCCCAAAAGACCTGAAAACAGCAATTCAAGAGATACTTATACAGCCATGTTCAGAGCAACAATTTTCACAACCGTCAAAAGGTAGAAGAACCCGTGTCCGCTGAAGGATGAGTGGATCATCAACATGTGGTCCACACACACAATGGAATATTATCGGGCCTTAAAAAGGAAGCAAACTCCAATAAGCGTGAATGAACCTTGAGGACACTGTGCTCAGTGAAACAAGCCAGTCACAGAAGGACGAGTTCTGTGTGATTACACTTACATGAAGGACCAAGAGCAGTCACACTCATGGAGATGGAAGGTAGAGTGGAGGCCACCAGGGGCTGGGCGGGGGTCGGGGAAGTGAGTGTTTCATGCCGACCAAGTTTCAGTTATGCAAGATGAGAAGGTTCTGGATGGATGTTGGTGATAGCTGCATAACAGTGTGGATGTATTTAGTACACATTTAAAAATGATTAAGATGGCAAATTTTCTGTTACATATATTTTACCACAATTACAGATGATAGATAGATAGATAGATAGATAGATAGATAGATAGATAGATGATATATAGATAGAAGGATACACATCATTTGACCTGACATTTCCATTTCTAGTTTGTTTTTTGACCGGATTCACCTCCAGTTGCAGGGATTTATTTAGCTATAAGCATTGTTCTTATCAGTAATATTATAGCCAAAAAAAAAAAATCAACCTGAATGTTCAATAGTAAAGAGTCTGTCAGAATGCTAGGCAAGCATTAAAAATAATGATTTGGAAATATATTTGTTGATCTAATTTTTATAAAAGTGATTATATATTCATATTGATGGAGAAAATCTGGAAGGATCTATAATAAAATATTAATTACAGATTATCTCTGATTAATGTAATTTTTTTCTTATTTTTGCTTCATCTGCGTTTTCTGCTTTTTTTCTTCTAAGCATGTAATAGCTAAAATAATTTTACAAGCCAAAACATTATCCTAGAGGGGTAACACAGAGTTTGAAGTAGTATTATTACAAGTGATGTTACTTAACACCTTTAATATGTTAGCTTTTTTTTTTAAGATTTTATTTACTTGTCAGAGAGAGAGAGACAGAGAGCACAGCAGGGGGAGTGGCAGGCAGAGGGAGAAGCAGGCTCCTTGCTGAGCAAGCAGCCCGATGCAGGACTCGATCCCAGGACCCTGAGATCATGACCTGAGCCGAAGCAGACACGTAACCGACTAAGCCACCCAGGCATCCCAATATGTCAGCTTTTACCACACAGATCATCCCATGTAATCATCAAAGAATTCAATAATACACAGACTTTTTCCATTTTACAGCTGAAAAGCCTGAGTCTCGTTGCAGTTTGGTCTCTAATAGATAACACTTTTATGTCACCTGGTCATTTCCGGAACACTTCAACATATGATTTTTTGCATCCTTGACCAAAGGTAAAGTGGATAAAGCAGAAATTATCTCCATTTCACAAACAGGCAAAATGAGGTCAGAAGTGTTCAGAGATCCATTTGCCTGAGGCTACAAATCTCTGTAGCTGGGCTTGAAGTCTTGCTTCTTTACTTCACTATATTACTTGTCATTTGACAACTGCAAGAACAAGAAGCAATTAAACACTCTGACAGAGGGCATGGGGTTGGGGAAATGGGGGCTGAGATGCTGGAGGTGAGTAAGCAGCAGAAAGTTTGAGACCCCAGTCCTGCCCATGCCTGCAGGATGGCCCCTCCAGACCTCTGCATCTGCCCCTGAGCTACCCTGAGATTATCTCCATATTAATTGGTTGAAAAGTAGAAAATAATTTTTAAAGGCCTTTTCTTTCTCAGCCTCCCATGCAAGCTGCAGAGGGTGAGTGGTGGCCCCCAAATGATATGTCCATCCATAACCTGTAATGTGACCTTATTCAGGAAAAGAGTCTTTGCAGATGCAGTTAAGGGTCTCGAGATGAGATCATCCATGGGTGGAGGTAAGCCCAGGCCCAATGACAGGTGTTTTTATAAAGAAAGGAAAGGGAGATCACACACAGAGGAGCCGATGTGAAGACAGGACAGATGCATCCCAAATCAACAGACACCAAGGATTGCCGGCAACAGCAGAAGCCAGGAGAAGGGCATGAAGCAATGCTCCCCTAGAGCTCCTGGGAAAGCATGGCCCTGCCAACGCCTGGATTTCAGACTTCTGGCCTCCAGAACTGTAAGAGAATAAATTTCTGTTGTTTTAGGCCACCACGTTTGTGGTAATTTGTTACAGAAACCCAAGGAAACTAGTCCATAGGCTCAGACTCAACAACTCCCATTTGGTGGAAAATTTCTCTAATTAATCTTTCAAATGGCTACCTACCCACCCCGTCACTGACCTGGGTGCTCCTTGAACTCTCCGTTGTGATTCAGCTTCCATCAGAGGACACGTGACGGATGAGTCTCCGAGGTGGGTGAGTGATTCATCAAACCAGGGAAGATGTTGGGTTCACTCAGTGGGTGAGGTCCACGGTGACCCATCTGCTCCTGGCCCCACATGCAGCAGGAAGCCCCACTGTGATGGGCAGTCCTGCCACCGACCAGGTGGCACTGAGTGTCCCAGAAGATGCCACACTGACTGCAATCCTCGTGGCCAATGGTCACTGCCCAAACGGTCCCAGATCTGCCCATGATGAAGCTTCACATGTTGGCTCAAATGGCCCCTTCTGAGTGCCCCCAGCCCCGATCTAACACTGGAGGCTCCATGCTCCCGGCCCCACCCTGGTTTCTTCTCTTCTTTCCTGTCACTCTCATGATTAGACAATCATAGGCTATGTGGTTCACATATTATGTGCATGGAAACTCCAAGGGGTGGGAGTACTCATCTCTTTGTTCCCTGCTGTTCCCCAGCCCTCAGGACACTGCCCAACACCGGGCTGGTACCACACAACTAATGGATTGAGTTTGAGTGGGGGAATCATCTAGAACTCAGTTGCCTGCTGTATCTCCAGGCTCTTGCTGCTTCTGAGGGAAGAGGGGTGTCATAGATAAACAAATGACCCCATGCACACTCTACCCACTCAGTGGAGGACAGTCCTTGTGCACCTCAGCTGCCCCTTCTCCCTGCTTCTCTACCTGGGGGCTTTTTCTGGCCATGGGAGCTTACTTAGCTCTAGGTAGGGCAGCCCAGAAATACCAGGGATTTATAGCCAGGGTGGTGAAGGATGGGAGTCAGTCAATAGACACCCAGAAATTCCTCAGAGGGTTTCCAGGCTGAGCCCCAAAGTCCACAGCAGGGACCAGCTCACTAAACCCTTAACAGCTCCCCTCCCTGCCCCGCTCCTCATCTGGCTCCCTTCCAAATCAATGATTGGCATCAAGGTCTGTTTTCAGGATGCCCATACTAACATATGGCAATGGTGCCACATTAGCCACAGTCTCACTCGACAGCTAGCATGTGCTCTTTGTAGCTCTGGGAGTCACATGGGTTCTCAATTAAATCTGGAAAGGGTTTACTTCCCAAATCACCAGACACTTTACATTTTCTGGTAGTAATCTAGATTTTGAATCTGCGAAGAACTATCCCCTGCCACGCAAGCCAGCCATTCGGAACACGTTCTTGGCGAGTGAGTTGCTAATTCAAAGGCTTGAGACACAAGCCAGAGGCCAGTATGCCTCCTTTTTATGTTTGAAAATATTCACATGGACAGCTCATGGGCTCCGTGATCTGCCCAAGATCCGGCTTGTTCTGTGGCTGATGTGCTTTGAGGAAAGAACAGGAGTCAGAAGCAGATTTTCATGGATTGATTTCCTTCCAACTGGGAAACGTGTCATCAAAGCAGGAATGCTGCCATGGAGTGAGTGCCTTGGACCCACATGGAGGAGGGGACCGTGCCTGCCAGTGGAAAGAGTCTCTCTGACCAGCTGTACCTCCCTCTAGCCCGCCAACGAGACACGCTCCCATTCCCCTAGGGCCACCATGCTGCTATTTGCTGGCTCTCCACCTGGACGCCCATGCCTGGCCTTGCTGTCCAAACCACGCCAAGACTCAGAGCTTCATCAGCCTGTTTGTCTTGGCCAGAGATCCTCATGACTTTTCAGTCATTCTGAAAACCAGCTGATTGCTGTTTTCAGCTTTTTGTTGGAAGACTGTAAGAATCATGGATCAGACAGAAGCCTGGGCTGATAACATGGTGACAGGAAATGAGGAAATTTGCTGAACTGAACAGGAGAACCTGCAGCAACCACAGAAACCACTTTCCCCCAAGTAGGTAGACCTGACCAAAAAATCTACCACCGACTACATACGGCTCAGCTGGGAGTTGACAACAGTGCACTTCTTGGGGGAGTTCAGCCCAGCAGAGACCTCAAAGGCAGGGAGGCCTGGCCACAATAAGGCAGCCCCTGTGGGGGACACCGGGGGAGGGCAAGGAGACTAGGAAGGCCTTCCAAGATGTGACATTTTATAACATTTTTTCTAAATATAAATTAACAAGTATTTATATTATGGAAAATTTGGAATCTATAAAACTTTTGAAACACTGATTGAATTTACAAGCCTAGGCCATGCCTTTTCATGTTGCTTTAAAACTCTTTTTAAACCTACTTTTTGCATTTGCATGCCATGATTCTGTTACAGCATAATTTCTGCAAGTATTCTCCTACCATTAGACACTTACACTATTCCCAGATTATTCTGGACAACTTTGTTCATAAAGCTTGTCTGCCTTTACCCGAAAGCATAGGCACTGGGTCAAAGGTAGGACTCTCCTTTAAAACTTAATATCTAAAATAATTTTGTTATAGAAATAACACATCATAGAAAAAGATACTTAAATAAAAAAATAGCATTGGACTTCCAGTTTCCAATGAAGCATGTAAGGAGCTTGGAAGTTGTAACTCCACCCTAACAACAAATACAAAGCTGAAAAAAACTGAAAAAGCAGCAACTCTCCCTGGATCCATCAGAAAAGTGAGGTCACAGGGCAAACCACCACTCACAAAATTGGAGAGACAAACAGACAGACACAGGGCAGCACCCCATCGGCAGAAACCTCCTTGAGAACCCATGCCAGGGTAGAGAAACCTGAACTGTACCATGAATTTCTGGAGGCTCAGTGTGGACAAGCCTGAGGGTTAAAACTCCAGGGAGACCATGTCATCAGAGGCTTTTGTGAGTCTTACCTCTAGAAGTTGGACAGTGTTCTCACAGTGAAGATGGGAGACAAATATCCTCACGCTTCTGGCAGGGGGAGAGGAGAGGAACAATTTTATAATATGTAAGAGCATTCTGTTCTTCTTAACAAGGCCTGGCCTGAGGAAAAACTACTTAGGGGTATCATCAGAACCTGAATGTCCCAGAGGAAGGAAAATGCCCACCTCCAACCCATTCTAGCCTTCCACACGGGAGAAGGGAAGTAACCAACTCCAGCCAACTCTGGCCATCCTGTTCCACATAAAGGGGAGGAAAACCTGAGAAACACTTGTGCAGGTAACAGTCCGGAGTCACAGGCTCACAGAAAGCCTGAGACCTAATCAAAGGACTACAGAACAATCTCCTCCCCCATACCTCACCACCACATCACTAAAGGCCTATTTATCAGAGTTCCTTTTATCCAGTCCATCATGTCCAGCTGCCAAGAAAAACTTACAAGGTGAACTAAGAGCCAAAAAGCACAGTTTGAAGACAGAACAAGCATCAGAACCAGATATGGCAGGGGTGTTGGAATTATCAAACTGGGAATTTAAAACAAGAATGATTAACATACTAAGGGTTCTGATGGATAAAGTAGACAGCACACAACAGCAGTAAGCAGCAAGATGGAAATGCTAAAAAAGAATCAAAGAGAAATGCCAGAGATCAAAAACACTATAACAGAAATGAAGGATGCCTTTGACGGGCATTTTAATAGACTGGACATGGCTAAAAAAAAGAATCTCTGAGCTTGAGAGTATGTCAACAGAAACTCCTGAGCAAAAAAAATGAAAGAAAAAAAAAGACTGAAAAAAAAAAAAACAGAACAGAGCATCCAAGTCTGGGATATTTGAGTCCCAACATTCAACTGTGGGACAACTAAAAAACGTATGCATAATATATGCATAATGGGAATACCAGAAGGAGAAAGAGAGAAAGGAACAGAAGGAATATTTGAAGGGGAATAATGACTGGGAATTTCCCCCAAATTAATGTCAGACACCAAACCACAGATCCAGGCAGCTCAGAGAACCCTAAGAAAGACAAATGCTCAAGAAACCCACACCTGGGAGCACCTGGATGGCTCAGTTGGTTGAGCATCCAACTCTTGATTTCATCTCAGATCATGATCTCAGGGTTGTGGGATCAAGCCCTGTATCAGGCTCCATGCTCAGCAGGGAGTCTGCTTGAGAATCTCTCCCTCCCCTTCTCCCTCTTCCCTCTAACCTCCCTCTTTCTCTCTAAAATAAATAAATAAATCTTTAAAAAAAAAAAAAACCCACACCTAGGTACATCATATTCAAACTGCATAAAATCACAGATAAAGAAAATATCTTGCAAGAATGCAGAGGGGGGGAAAAAACCTTACCTATAGAGAAGCAAACCTAAGAATTATATCTGACTTCTCAGAAACCATGTGAGCAAGAAGTGGAGCATATTTCACATAATAGTCATTAAGAAAATTCAGGAAAGAAAAATGAATTATAATTCTGTGAAGCCACTTTTGTGGTAAATTACAGTAATTAGTCCATATGTAGATTCTCTGATGATGTGATTTGGTAAATGAATGAAGCTTAAGGATACTAGCAGTGCTTCTCAAAATGTGATCCTCATCATCATTTGTGATGCCTGTTGAAAACTGCAGTTGTACTGAATCAGCATCTCTATAACCTCAGAAATACACATCTTTATTATGGAAAAAAAGAGAGTGGAGAAAGTGTTGAGGGGGAAAAAAACCACCAATCTAGAATTGTATATCCTGCAAAATTATCCTTCAAAAATGAAGGAGAAATAAAGATTTTCACAGACAAACAAAAACTGAGGGAATTTGTTGCCAGTAGACCTGACTTTCAAGAAACTTTAAAAAGAAGTTTTACAGAGAGAAGGAAATTATGTAGGTCAGAAACAGGTCTACATAAAGAAAGGAAGGTTATCAGTGAATGAATAAGTAAAGGTAACAAAAAAACTTATTTTTCTTATTCCCAATTGAACTGACAGATAATTTGTTCAAGATAATAATAGTAACAATGTGTCAGATTATGTATGCATATATATAATCACCACTGAGTGATTGTATAAATGGTGAAATTGACCTTTCACCATGGAGTATGACATTAGCCATAGGCTTGTATGGCCTGTATTATGCGGAGGTACATTCCTTCTATACACATGTTGTTGAGAGTTTTTATCATGGAAGGCTATTGAATTTTGTCAAATGCTTTTTCTGCACCTACTGAGATAATTGTATGATTTTTATCTTTCATTCTTCTGAAGTCGTGTTTCACTTTTTTTTTTTTTTTAATGTATATAGCACCATTCTCGAATCCCTGGAATAAACCATTCTTGTTACTTCATCTTGTTGTATATCTCTAATGTGCTTTTGAATTCAATTACTAGCATTTTGTTGAGAATTTTTGCCTCTATATATATCAGGGATATTGATCTATAGTTTTCTTGTAGTGTCCTTATCTGGCTTTGGTATCAGAGTAATGCTGGCTTTGTAATATAAGTTTGGGAGTGTTCCCTCCTCTTCAATTTTTCGGAAAAGTTTGAGGACTGGCATTAATTCTTTAAATGTTTAGGAGAATTCACCATGAAGCCCTCTGATCCTGGGCTTTTCTTTATTTGGGAGTTTTTTGATTACTGATTCATCTCCTTACTCATTATTGATCTGTTCAGATTGTCTATTTCTTCATGATTCAGTCTTCGTGGCTTGTATATGTCTATGAATGTATCCATTTACTCTAGGTTGTCCAATTTTGTAGGAAGAAGTAAAATTGCCTCTGTTTATAAATGGCACAGTCTTATATAGAGAATCCTAAAGACACCACTGAAAAAGTATTAGAACTAATAAACAAATTCCATAAAGTTGCAGGAGACAAAATCAACAGACAGAAATAGTTGCGTTCTTCCACACTAGCAGTGAACTCTCTGAAATGAAATAAAGAAAACAATCCCATTTATAATAGCAGGATAAACAATAAAATACTGAGGAATCAATCTAACCAAAGAGGTGAAAGATTTATACACCATAAACTATAAGATTGATGAAAAAGATTGAAGGAGACACCAATAAATCAAAAGAAATCCCATGTTGATGGATCAGAAGAACTAATATTGTTAAAATGCCTACACTACTCAGAGCCATCTATAGAGTCAATGCAATCTCCATTTTCACAGAAATGGAAAAAACAATCCTAAAACTCTTATGGAACCACAAAAGACCCCAAAGAGTCAACAGAATCCTGAAAAAGAAAACAGCTGGAGGCATCACACTTCCTGATTTCAAATTATCTTACAAAGCCAGAGCAATCAAAACTAACATGCAGGCATTAAAAAGAGACACACCAGCCAATGGAACAGAACCGAGAGCCCAGAAATAAACCTATGCATATACAGTCAATTCATATTTAAGTGAGAATATCCAATGGGGAAAGGATAGTCTGTTCAACAAATAGTGTTGGGAAAACTGAACAGCCACATGCAGAAGAATGAAACCGGACCCTTCTGGAAAAGGTAAAACAATGAAGACAGTAAAAGGATCAGTGGTCACCAGGGCTTAGGAGGAAGGCTGAGCATGGAGGACTTGGGGCAGTGAAAATACTCTGTATGATACTGTAATGGTAGATATATATCCTTACACATTTGTCCAAACCCACAGAATGTACAACACCAAGAGTGAACCCTAATGCCAACTATGAACTTTGGGGATAATGATGTGTCAGTGTAGATGCATGAGTTATAATAAATGTATCCCTCTGGTGCATATTTTTGATAGTGGGGGAAGCTGTGGGTATGTGGGCACAAGGGGTATAAGGGAAATCTCTGTACCTTCCCCTCACTTTTGCTGTAAACCTAAAACTGCTCTTTAAAAAAAGTCTTTTTTAAATAATAATAATAATGTCAATAGCAATTTATCATCCAGAAATAACCACTTTTTCCTCAACAGTTTATCATGAAAAATTTTGAGCAAACAACAAAACTGAAAGAAGTTTTACAGTGTGCATTAGGCTGAATAATGGCCCCCAAAGATATCAGGCCCTAATCCCTGAATCCCTGTAGATCTTGCCTTATTTGGGAAAAGGGTTCTTGCAGTTATTGGTTAAGGATGTTGAGATTGGAGGTGGGGGGGGAGGGTGGTGTCCTGCTTATCGGGGCGGGCCCTAAATGCAATCACAGGTGTCCTTACAAGAGAGAAGCAGAGGATGGCCACCCCGTCTCTGCCCTGTGAACACAAGCTACGGAGCCCGCAGAAGATGGGAGAGGCAGGAAGCCTTCAGAACAAGCAGGGCCCTGCAGACAGCTTGATTTCAGACTTCTGGCCTCCAGAACGGGGGAAAAATAAGTCTCTGTTGTTTTAAGCCCCCCAGTTGGGTAGTAATTTATTACTGCAGCCACAGGAAGCTAATATCCAGTGGATGCCCAAATAGCCGCCATCGGGGCTTGAGCACTCACATCTTACCATGCTCCGTCCCATGTGCACCCGTCTGTCCTCCCCTCTGCCCATCCATTAATCCAGCTTGGCTTTTTACACAACTCAAAGTAAGTGGCAAGTACTAGTATGTTTCCCTCTAAATACCTCAACATACTTATCCTTAAGTGGAATTCAATAATAGCTTTTTCTCTTGATGTAAAATTTATAGACAATGCACAAATCTTAAGTGTATATTTGCTGAGTTTTGACAAATATGTGATCCAACCCCCCATCAAGATAAAGAATACCACCATCATCCTCCCCAGCCAATCCTCTCCCACATTTCACAAAAGCAACCTGGTCTGGTTTTTGTTTTAACCAAAGAATACTTTTGGCTCTTCTAGAATTTTATAGAAATGGAATCATAATCATTTTGTGCAAAACTTCTTTCATTCAGCATGACTTTTTGAGTTTCATCTGTTTCATGTTGTTGTAGGTATCAATAGTCCAGCCCTTTTTCTGCCAGGGGGCAATCCATTGTGTGGCTAAACCATGATTTGTTCATCCTGTCTCCTACTGGTATGCACTCGGGCTGCTCCCCTTTGGGGTCTATTATTGTCCAAATGGCTGTGCACATGTTTGTACAAGTCTTTTTGTGAGCGCATGTTTTTACTGCTCTTGGATCAATACCTAGAAGGGAATTGTTGGGTCACAGCGTAAGAAACAACCAGAACTTTTCCGAAGTTACTGTATTATGTACATTCCCACACTGTATTCCACTTGCTCCCCAACCTTGTCAACATTTAGTGTTGTCAGTCTTCTTAATTCTAGCCCTCTGGTAAATGTGCACTGGTAGAGAAGTAGCCATTTTTAACATTTTTATACATGAGACTTTCCTCATGCCGCTAAATATCATTCTAAGGCATGATTTGGGTTGGCTGCAGACGGTTATTGGCATGAAGGCACCATAATGAATTTGATCACTTCCCCTCAACCACTCACTCTTACCAAGTAAATGTTGCTGCCTCTCCCGCTCCTGCCACAAGGCACAGAGCCTGGCTCTGGGGGCTGTATCTAGTGAGGGACACGCTCAAGTCCCCAGGCAATGATAGTACACTGTGAAATACTGGGGCAAGAGCAGGGGTCTTGGGAAGCCTTTAGAGGAAACACCTGGCCCTTGAGAGGTCAGAAAAGGTTTTTAGAAGGAGTGACAACCAAGCTAAGTCCCAAAGGATGAGCATGAATTCTGCAGGACATGGTGGGTGTGCAGGGATGAGGAACATGATGGAGGTGAAGAGGGGCTTCCTCCCTCCACTGGCTGCCCTGTAGTCAGGCTGGGTCTAGCTCGGGGGCAGGGGAAGGGACAGACAGTGGGCCCCCAGAGGCTCTCTTGTGGTGTGGGGCCCACACATGCTCTCCTCACCTACCCCAAGGCACTCTGGGGATGCAGGTGTTTCCAAAGTCCCAACTCTGCTGCTACAGCCCTTCCTACAGCCTCTCACCCCTGCAGGAAGTCAGAGCCCCCCAAGCACAGAATATCCAGATCAGGTCTCCCCAGTTAACACCCTTGAAGCTGTCCTCACTAAGGCCGGGGTCAGAATAAGACACCACCTCTCACCCCCTTCCCTTCCAGGAAGGGCTCCCAAAACAGCTCTCCCCAAAGGTGTCCCCCTTCCGACCTCCAGTGACTCTTTCCTTGGCTTCTCCACCTCTCTGAGATGCTGGAAATGGGTGGTCCAGTTTCCTCCCACCCTCTTGCAACCCTCCCACCCTGGCTTGAAGCTCTGTGGAAGGTGGCGTCTGTCACGGGCGCCCCGGGTAGAACGGAGTCCATTCCCACAACCTGGTTCATTTGCTCTCCCTCCAACAGCCTGTGGGGGGTGTTTATCAGGTTGAGGGTGGAAAACTGTCTACACATTCACTCTGCATACTTCCCAAATCTGTTCTTCACGGCACAAATATGTTTATAACACGGTGCACAAAAATTTAGCCTTTTAAAACTGCAAAGACCTTTTCTCAGAGTACGGTCTCATCCGGGAAGTTTCAAAGCATTATTTTGAAACTCAAAGTGGAAAATAATCTCCTTTGTGCTCTATTGTCCTGTGGGGCCTCCCTTCTTTGAGACAGAGATTTTGGTAGCCCCAGCCACCACAGCGTTTTGAGAGAAGGGTCATTTGATAGAAGGTCATTGCCATGAATGAATAGGCCTCTGCAGACCCATCTCTCAGGCTAGCCCCCATGCCCTGATGGCTTTCTGGGCAGCCAGAAGCCCCTCCTGCTCTCCCAGTCCACTCCCCAACGAGTCATCTGTCTGGACACAGTGGCCTTCCTCAAGCATAAACTGGACCACACTGAAAGCCTCCAGTGGCGTCCCAAAATACATTCAGTAAGACACAACTCACGTAGACTCTGAGCAGGTGTGACAGGAGCAGAGGATTTAAAGGATCCTTGCACTTCTGCCCCCTCCAGGAGAGGAGTGTGCCCTGGGAAACCAGTGGTCCTGGAGAGAGATGTGAGGGGCAGACCTGAGGCCGACCCTCATCATCGAGCTAGCCCACCTGGTCTCAGGCAGGGTCAAGCCCATCCCAGGTGTGTGCACTGCATGAGGACCACATAAGATGACAGGAGGAAGCGGGGAGAACAGTCAGGAGGCTGTTGCCATGTCTAAGCTAGAGACCAGGGTGACCTGGATCAGGGTGGTAGGTGAGAAAAGTTAAGAAAACTTTTGTAGAAAAGTTAATGTTATCCACAGATGCTTTGCCATCTCTCCTGTCGGGAGATGGGGAGTCTTTTCCCTCTTCTTGGAATCTGGGCTGGCTCCATTCTTTAACCAACACAATGACCCCACCACCCAGACTGTGTGAGGCCTCGGGTGCTGGGAGGAGGGGGGCATTTTGAGAGAGAAGGATCTAGTACTCTTGTCTCCTGAACCACCCAACACGGTGTGGAAGCCGGCCCGCGGCAGGTCTGACTCACGTGCTGGCAAGGACTGAGCTCAGATCTGGCTGCTCAGGAAGGCTTCTTGAGCAGTGGGGTCCCATGAGACTGTGACCGGGAAGATGAGTCTGGAAAGCTGGCAATGATCTCTCCCGGTGAAGTGGGCTACATTGGGTGGAGGGTGCTTGAGGCAGTGGGAGGCAGACAGCAGAATGCTTCCATCTCAGGGGACGGCGGGGCCCACCCCTAGGACACCAAAATGGTTCAGCGTGGAAGCCTGGAGTTCCAGCGGGGCTGGAGAGCTCCGGAGGGCTCCTGCTGGACAAAGCACACTGGGTGGCCAGAGGGCACTTTGAGGGGCAAAGTCGTCTTAGTCCGTTCAGGCTAGATAACAGAAGGCCAGACCCCGGGTGGCTAAGCCGCAGGCCTTCCCCTCCCACAGTTCCTGGGAGGAGGCCAGGCTGCCAGCAGGGTCAAGCTCCACGCAGCACCCGCTCCCCGCTCACGTCCTCCACAGCCTTTCCTTGCTTCGTGCACACGGAGGGAGAGGGAGAGCTCATAACTCTTCCTCTTCTTGCAAGGGCCCCACCTTCATGACCTCATCTTACCCTAATCACCTCCCAAAGGCCCTGCTTCCAAATACATCACGTTGGGAATTAGGGTTTCAGCAGAGGAATTTGGGGGGACGCAAACAGCGATGGGACCAGATGAGAGAGGCAGTGTGCACAAGGACATGGAAGGGAGGTTGGCAAGGGGCAAGACAGGGAGAGGTGAGGGTATCTGGCACAGGTCACAGGTGGGGGGAAGGGGAAGGGTCCACCGCACTGAGAGTAGTGGGCAGGTGGGTCACAGAGCCCCCCACATCGACCCCTGGCTCAGGGAGGGCCCCAGGTTCATGGGGGGGCTGCGGGGAAGGGGTGGGGGGCCCTAGACCTTTGCATTTCTGGTGCCCCTCCTGCTGGCCCCATGGTAGGCTTGTGCCTCCCTGCACCTGGACGGCAGAAGTGGCCACGTGACTCACTCTGAACAATTAGATGTGGGCAGAGTGCCATGTGTCACTCCCCGGGAAAGCAGTGACAAGCCGAGGAGTGACTCCTCACCTCTCCCATGTCCCAACAGCAACAACTCTGTCAGCCTGAGCCCCTCGCCAAGTGGCAGACAGAGGGAACAGCTTGAGCTGCTGAGATCTGAGGCGTGTTTTTTACCATACACGACGGAGCCCGCTCCCCGACTGTTACGTCCCCTCCGTCACTCCAGCACAGGGTGGGCACTCCAGCCTTCCGCAGGGGGGCGGCCACTGCCGGAGCTGTCACGTGATGTGTTTCTCCAGAACCGTGCTACTAGCAGGATCTCTGTAGCAAGCCTTCAGAATGTCATAAGCCACTTTCTGGGTATTGTTTTAAGGGCTTTTCTTCATTTGACTCGTTCCATTCTCACCACAACCCTGTGAAGGGGGTGCTGTTCCCGTCCTCACGTTGAAGACGGGGAACTGAGGCCCGGACGGGTGAAGGAACTTACCCGGGGTCGCTGCCTCGTCACCCCTGTCCCCATCCAGGCCGGTTCTGCTGTGGCGCCCGACCTCCCCAAGACCCAACACCCCCGTGCACAAGACCAGCACTTCCCAAAACGCATTTGAGGAGAAGATGAGGAGACACACCGTGAGCAAACAGCCATACTATTAGGAGAGTTTGAAAACCCACATTCCTGCGGATCACAGCACACGGGAGCATATGACCCCGGGCTGACCCAGCATCTCCCAAACTCAGGACTCACGTGACCTTCGGGAAGAGCCCTCGACCAGGGCTCCAGGATGCCCTGCGGTAAAGCCTCTTCTGGGTGACTGTCCCCCTGACTGAGTCGCCCGTGGCTGTCGTAATAAGTGGCCAGAAACTGGGTGGCATACGACAACATGACTCTATTGTCTCGGTTCAAGGCCAGGAGCCTGAAATCCAGCTGAGGGCAGAGCCGCACTCCCCCCAGAGCCCCTGGGGAGGCTCCTGTCTGCCTCGCCCGGCTCCAGGGCTCCCATGGCTCTGGGCTTGTGGCCGGGTCCCTCGCCTGCCTCCTGTCTCCATGTGGCCTCTCCTCTGTGTCCCTGCTTCTCCTTCTGTCTCTTCTAAGGACCCCCGTCCTTGGGTCTCGGCCCCGCCCTGACCAGGATGATCTCATCTCAAGATCCTGACCTTCATTCTGTCCTCGAATGCCTTTATTCCAAATAAGGTCCCGTTCTGTGCTTCCAGGCGGACATATCTGTACAGCTCAACGTGCCGCCACCCCCATGTGTTAAATTCCTTCTCAAATTCCTGCTCAGTAGCTCCATCTCTCCCAGGCCTTGTTTCTGGTTGTCCATTCCATCCACCTTCCCCTACCCCCCCCCCCAGTTCCCTTCTGTTGATAAAACCCCTGCGGACGTGGGCTCCGCTGTCCTCACCAGCCCCCAGGGTGCGTCCTGACGCTCTGGTCGGGATCCAGCATCTGGCTGCTCCAGGAGACGCACCATGGCTCCTGTCTCCGGCCTGGGAGACTCCGGAGGCCACGTTCCTGAAAATCCCTCTCGAGTTTGACCAAGTAGGTCGGGGCGGGGAACGCCTGCCTTCTGTCGGGAGGGTGGAGAGTTAGGCCACTGAGGATTCCAGCACTCATTTTTGGCCGGGACCAGAGCTAAATGCTGAGACTAAGTGCATGGGAATATTATTTCGACTGCCTTTAAGAAAACTAGCTCCACGCCATAAAACTCTTGGCTGGCACCTTTGCACTTCAGCTTTCAGACTTAAATGCCATCGGTCTGTTTCTCAGCAACATTAATTAAAATCCTTTTAAAGACCGGGCTGTTTTCCGCACAGGAAGGCTCTCACCTGGGGAGCACTTTCACAGGTGAATTGGCTCCTTAAAAGCTTTTAAATTAATGTCATTCCCCATAATTCTTATTTTGTCCAAAAAGAAAGCCTTACAACTGCACTGGCTTCCTCGCCTATCGAGAGCGGGTCGGTGGGGAAGCGGGGGCAAGGCTCACTCTGAAGGGGCGGCTCCGTGGGAGGCCGCACTCCCGGTCAGCGGTTCCGTGTGGGGGGCCGTGGCTGGGACTGCGGCTCCATCACACGCTTCTGGAAAGGGCAGTCTCCCTCTGTTTGGCTTCACGCGCTTTCTGCTGAGAAGGAATTATCCGTAGAGGGTGAATACCCCCCACGTTGTTCCATTCCTTGAAGACCCAATAGCAACCCGGACTCACGCGTAGCCCCCTGCTTCTGGCAACGATGAGGAGGCCTGTGCCCAGGCTCCCCCCGTGTCTCCCCCGGTCCCGGCTCAGTGCTTCGACATTTCATGGAATTCGGTCCTCACGGCTACGCCATGAGGCAGGGCCTCTCATCTCCTTCTAAAAACGTAGAGACAGGGCGCCTGGGTGGCTCAGTTGGTTAAGCGACTGCCTTCGGCTCGGGTCATGATCCTGGGGTCCCGGGATCGAGTCCCGCATCGGGCTCCCTGCTCAGCGGGGAGTCTGCTTCTCCCTCTGACCCTCTTCCCTCTCTTGCTCTCTCTCTCTCATTCTCTCTCTCTCTCAAATAAATAAATAAAATCTTTAAAAAAAAAAAAAAAAAACGTAGAGACAGTCTCAGAGAGACCTCGTCACCGGTGCCAGCTAACACAGCAAGAAAGTGGAAAAACTGGGATTATAGGTCCGTTCTTCTGGCCCCAAAGTCTGTTTCATTCCCACTAGGCTCTGAAGAGGGGCTGGTTTTGTAAGTAATTGAACAAGGACTGAAGAATCGGGACGCTACACGGGCGACTTGGGTCGAGAGTCCGGGTTGTGCCATCTGCCCCCCCGGGGGCCTCCTCAGCCCCTGGTAGTCGCTCCCCACCTGTTGCAGAGAAGGGGCGAAGCTGAGGCAGGTCTCAGGGGCTCCCCTGGGAGGCCAGAATAAAGCGGGGCGCAGAAATGCAGCCCAGGGGGGCGCGGGAGAGCAGAGCCGCTGCGCCAGGGCCTGTGGGGTGTGGGGAGCAGGGAGCCCAGGCACCAGCAGCCTCCAGGCCCACCAACAACGAGAAGCATGAGGACTCACACCAGGTCCACTGAGAGCAGAGCCTGGCCACGGCCTCAGCCGACAGACCGTGACCCCCAGACCGGGAGCCAGAGCTGTGAGGAGCCCGGCAGACCAGCCCCGGGGACCACCGGCCGGGGAGAGGGCAAGCAGTGCTTGCCCAGAGGATGGCGCAGTGTCCCACCTTGACGTCAGCAGGACAGCCAGGGCGTGGGACAAGCTGGGAGCCCCGGGACAGCAGAGGGATGCCGGAGGGGCCCGTCCGGGGGTGTCTAGCTGCAGTGACGCAAGCTGTCTTCAGGTGTCAGGGAGGTCCACGCGCTCACGCGCCGCAGCAAGTGCGTTCTCAGGGGGCGATGGCCGCAGGGTTCAGTGCGGACCACGATGGGCACAGGAGACCGGGGAGCAGCGTGTGCGGAGAGGCCAGCCTGCGGGGCTCCGGGAGGCCCCTCTGGACTTCAGAGGCCGGGTGGTCAGCAGAGGTCTCTGAGCCTGGATCCCAGCGGGTCAGGGGCCCAACACCACCAGCGTGGAGGCTCTGATGCCACGGGACTCGGGAACGAGCCGACCCAGGAGGGACCAGCTGAACTCCCACAGCTGTCCTCGTACCATGCCGTGGGGTCTCCTTCCTCGTCTCCTCCAGTCTGGTCGAAATTAAAACCAGCGTCCGTCCCGTCTACAGTGTCTCCCACCCCAGCTCAGGCCAGACCCACAAAGTCCTCCACCAGCCCGGCAGAGTCCCCCACCCCTCCTCTGCATTCTCCCACACCTGTCCCTGTGCTGCAACCTGGGTCCCCCGGGTGTGGGAGGCAGGGAGAGGGGGTTGTTGAAGCCCTCACTGGCACCTTCCTCCCGACGTTTGTCCCCACGCTCACCCTGGGCTCCGCGGGCGCTGCCTGTCCCTGCGTCCCTGCTGGCTGACCACCCCGGCCCTCAGCTCCGTCCCCACGCTCTCTCTGCTGCGGGCTCTGCCTTCCCTGCTGTGCTCGGAGGCGCCCCGTCAGCAGCTTCGGCTCCTCAGAGGTCACAAGTGAGGAGGAGAGGCCTGATCCCTGGGCGGTGTCGCCAGTAGCAGGCCCATGAGCGGGGCTGAGGGCAGTCTAGACAGGATCAACGCCAGCAGGCAGAGGCCAACGGAGACTAGGAGAGTCAGATGCGACACCTCCCCGCACCCGTGCCAGGCCGCCCACCCCTGCCCCCACCAGGCTCAGACCCAGCCCCGGCAGACGGGAGGAAGAATCCCCGAGTTGACAGTTTAAACAACTGGGTTGATCTGGAAGACATTCTCTTTCATTTCTGTTATCCGGCTATGCATAGCCTTGATTCCGAGAATAAGTTTGTTATTTAAAAAAAAAAATCACTTTTTGAAACCTTTTATTAAAGCATACTACTCAGACAGAAGAGTGTGCATATTGTAAGTGTGGAGGTCAATTAATTTTTCACAAACTGGAGATGCCCAATAAAATAGTCACTTCCTAAACTTCGTGTGTGTGGCCTCTGAGAATATTGTTCCCAACGCGCAGGAAATGAGTCTTCCCGCCAACAAGGGTTTTAAATCCCCTTGCAGGTGCCCCTCACAGACACATACCACCCAGGGAGGTCCCAGTCTCAACGAGGAAGCCGGGTGGGTTCTTGTCACCCCGGTGGGGACGGTGGGTCCTTGATGGAGAAACCCAGGGGCTGACGCAGAATGCAGGAATATATGCCCTGGAGCAGCAGCGCCCCCTCCCTGGCTGCTCATGTGCGTCCTGCGGAGCTTGTAAAAGCCGGGAGCCCGGCGTGTACCCCAGCCAGCCAGTCCCACCATCCAAGGCCAGGCCCCAGGCCTGCTGTTTGTGAGAGCTGCCCAGACGGCCGGTGAGCAGCGACGGGTCCGCTCTACAATCCCCATAACTGCTGTGAGCACACGGTCCCGCTTCCCACGCCACCCACGCCACCAGGCGGGGTCAGAAAATCTCAAAGAGCCCTCTGTTGCGTTGGGAAATCAAAGAACCTCTCGAGGGCTAGGTGGCCGGTGTGCTTGTCTGCTCGGGCGGTCACAACAAAGTACCAGGCAGCGGGCAGCCTAAACAGCAGGAACTCATTTCCTTGCACCTCTGGAGGCGGGGCGCCCAAGACCAAGGTCCCCACCAGTTTCTTCTGAGGCCTGGCTCTCCGGCTTGTAGATAGACGGCTGTCTCCTCCCGGGGTCGCCACAGGACGTCCCCTCTGCAACTGTCTATGTCTTAGCCTCCACAACTCTGTCCATCTCAGCCAGGTACCTCCTACCTGACCCACAGCGACGCCCGGGGGGCACCCTGCATGGCACTCTGCCTCCAGGAGACTAGAACATGCTGTCGGGGAAGCCCTACTGAGAACCAGCCGGGCTTCGGGCCCCCGGAGGGCCAGACCCCGGTGAGCAGCCCCCGCCCCAGCTGTCCACGCGGCGGATCCTGGAGGGGCGTCCTCACTTCCCGGGGGTTTCGGGCAACGAGCGTGGCTGCCACGTGGGGGAGGGTGGGCTTGAGCAAGAAGAGGAGGGGCAGGGATGCCCAGGCTGGGGTACAGCAGTCCCGGCAACACATCATTAGGACATGCGCATCCGCGGGGGCCATGAGGCTGCGCCTCTGCCACGGAGCCATCTGCAGACATCTGTGGGTGCCGAAGGGGACCAGGCTGCACACACGAGAGGACTCACCGCACCCGTGAGCACTGGGGGCGCCGCTCTTGACAAGCGCTGCGCAGGGACTCCCTGAAAATGCGTCCCTGTCTGGACTCCATAACTGCCAAGGTGTTTTATTTCCTGGAACGTCTAGATCAAAGGACACCGTTTTAAGACTCTGAGCTGCAATTTCCATTTCTCTGGAGAAATCGTAAGAGGCCACGGCCAGTTACTATCAGTATGGGTGAAGGGAAGAGAAAGAAATGGCCACCTTCCCTTCGAGAGCAGGACCCATCAAAGACCACGGGGCCTGCCGGCCTCAGCCCTCGGGAAACGCGTTGCTCGAAAATGAACTCTGCCCCAATAGCAGATAAAGAATGGAAATTCCTTTGGCAGAAGGAAAAAGGATCAAGCACTGTTAGTGAATTGGCCCCGCTACCCAGGAAATACACACGTGCTCTCTGACACTATCACAAAAAGAATATTCTCCATCTGCTGCTTCTGGAGAAGTGCAGCCAGGGTCTCTGGCGACACCGGCTGGCAGGGGAGCCCTCTGGGTGACCTCATGCTGTCCAGACCACGGGCTCACCATTGCTGCCTTCACCCTCCTTACGGATGGGGCGGCTGCTCAGCTGGAATGTTCTGGATGAAAAGAGACGCTTCATGATCACTTCCACATACATCATTCCCATTTCCCTTTAAAACAGCTCAACGTCACTTAGGTTTTATGTGTAAGGAGATGCTAAGGCCACCCACATCGTGGAAGCTGGGGTTGCCAGAAAAATTCCCAGAGTCCACATAGCTCCCTTCCTGGATCTGGGGACTTGATTTCACTAGTGAAGGTTTAGCCTCTGGCCCCAAGGTACAGTTTTCAAACATTTTTAAGCAGAAGAATCCTTTGTAAGATGAAATCTTACACAGCAGCCTAATTTACAGAATAAAGTACAGGGGAGCTCTTTGGGCTGCAATGGGCCCGGAGCTTCCTCTTAGCCCTGGAAGGGCCCCAGATCGTCCCCAGACCCCTGGCGGGGGTGAAGGAAATGCCCAGCCTCGCAGAGAGACAGAAGGACAGCTCAGGGCATCAGCTCCCGACGTGCTCTCACATTATCCACATGTGAGCTACGTGCGAGTCCTGCAACATACCCGGGCTGTGTCCATTTCTGAGGATAAAACCAACCGATATGATCTTGGCTTTGCACTCAGAGCAGTGACAAGTCTCTGGGGAGCTAGGCCGTGTTTCTGAGAAGCTATCCTGTAAATAAGCCGGATTGTCCCAAATTATTTTGAGTTTAACGCTACTCCAAAGATTTGACTAACCCCAAGATGATCTGAAAGGATAAACCGATGGGAATAAAAACTGAGACTTGTGGAGAAGAGGAGCCCTGAAGGCTGTCTGCCCTGCAGGATCTTCAAACATGCAGGAAGGAGACAGTGATGGGGTGGTAGCCAGATGGGGAAACCAGGGTACAAGTGGGGGGGACACGGGAGAAAGATGCTACGAGCAGAGCTGACGTCCATGCGGAAGGGTCCCCGAAGGGCAGGCAGAGCGCATGAACTTCCCACCACAGGTGCTTGAAAAATTGCCTCCTTGGGAAAAAATCCGAGTCAGAGCCTCACTCCAAACCGTACCCCAAAATAAACTCCAAACAGATCTAAAAGCTAAACATAAAAAAGAAGCCATAACTGTTTTTAAAGAAAGCATAGCTGTATATTTAACTGACTTCATGGTAAGTTAAGTAGGATCTCTTAAAGTCTGAAAAGGGAATTTTCATCTAAAATGTGCTAGTATCTGTACCTCAAACGATAAAACTGAGCAAACGACGAATCAAAAAAACTATGGGCAACAAGGATGACAGAGGGTTAGTATCCTTGCCCTGGAAAGGGTGTCCTGACACAGTTATTTTTGTAAAAGGCAAGTTTCCAACGGAAAAACGGGGCAGAGTCTTCCCTGGCAATCCACAGAAGAACATCAAAATGGCCAATAAATGTCAAAAGGGCATTAAACCGCAGTCAGTAACCAGTGTTTTCTTCTCTGGAGTTCACTCCATTTTCTCAATTCTGTACGCGGCGGTGCTACTTTCATAGTCCGAGGAGAGCACCGGCTGGGAGGACTCGCTTACGCGAAGCCAACAGAACGACTGTGGGCAGCCGGCAGCGGGGGCGGGGCCTGGATGCGCAGAGGGCGGGGCCTGGATGCGCAGAGGGCGGGGCCTGGATGCGCAGAGGGCGGGGTCTGGCCTTCTAGGAGCATTTTACCTCTCGATCTGGTGATGATCACGCGGGCATATTCACCTTGTCGAAATTCACCAAGCCAATCATTTATGATGTGTGGACTGTTCTCTACGTACATCTACTCGAACGTTTAAGCTCACTTTAAACACACGCACACACACATATATATATAGCCAAAGATACCACAAAAAAAAAATAGAAAAGAAGAAATGTGTAAAATATCTTTTAACAGAGATGACCAATAACATGGAAATGTTTAAAATATTCAGTAAGCATCAACTCATAAGAAAAAGCCAAATAGCCAAAAGAAAAGTGGACAGAAGATATAAATGGGCAAAAGAAGGGAGTCAGAGCAAATGAATGCCCAGCAAACATGAAAAGATGCTCAAAGTCACCACAAGTCAGGGAAGTGCAAATCACAACCACAGAGAGGTACCACTACACCCTTCGGATCACAAAAATAGAAAAATTTTAAAACACGTTGCGAGGGACACCTGGGTGGCTCAGTAGGTTAAGTGTCTGCCTTTGGCTCAGGTCATGATCCCAGGGTCCTGAGATCGAGTCCTGCATTGGACTCTCTGCTCAGCGGGGAGCCTGCTTCTCCCTCTGCTTGTGTTCTCTCCCTCTCTCTCTCTCTCTCTCTCTCTCTGTCTCAAATAAAGATAAAATCTAAAACAAAAAAACATTGCAGGGAGAGATGTGGAGAAAAGGTTCTGTGGTACACTGCTGGTGGGAATGTGAAGTATTCTGGCCTTTTAGGAAGCACAATGCTAACTGCAATTAAAATGAAAATGGAATACCCTCCAGGTAGAATCCAAGACGATAGGAACTACATGAGACAAAGTATTTGTATCTTCAGAGACACTTGCTTTCTCCTCCTTATGTTCAAGGTCCTCTGAGCTACAAATTCACATTACAGGTCCCCTACTGGATTCTCCACCTGTTTATTCATCCTGGAAGAAGGGACTGACCCAGACCAGTGTTTGCTCCCTCCACTCTCCAGGGACGCTCTGTGCCCCCTCTCAAGATCCACAGGAGGTTTGGACGAGTGCAGTAGCCTGCTCTCTGGTCTGCTTAGCCCACTCAATCCAGCACACTGCAGTCAGCAGGAGCCCCGTAGAACATGAATATGACCAAGCCATCATCTCTCAGTTGTTCTTAAGTGTGACGCTCCAGCACGGCTTTACCCTCTGGCCCCTGCCAAGCACTTGGGTCTCATTTCTCACCACCCTGAGCCTGTCTCCGCCACCCCCAGCCCCTCTGGCCTTTCATCACTTCCTGGACTGCACCAAGCTCTTGGTCCCTTGGTGGCCTTCACTCAACCTCCAGCGCTCTTCCTTCGCTTCCCTGGAGGCCTATTCTCCCTCCGGCCAGTCCCCAGAGAGAGCACCACCACTCCCCCTCCAAGCCCCTATGACCCTTCCGGGCCCTTTCTCAGTCACAAGTAAATCATCATGCAATCCCGTGTGGAATGTCCGGCCCCCTCCAAGTCCCTAGCTCCTCAGAGCGGGGACCACACCTATCGGGCTGCAAAAAGGTGGCAGAGCGCCTGTACACACCAGGGCCGCCAGAGGCCCCAGTAGGTGGCATTTGCCATCGGGGAGTGGACTGCCAGCCTGACTCCGTTTAGCCTGAAGGCGCTGTCTCCCAGCAGCCCAGGAGGACTGGGGGACATTGCCACAGCTACGGGACAACGTGGCAAAGGTATAGCCCGTCTTCCCTAGCTTCCCTCCGTTCCCGTCTTCTGCGGAGCCCCTCTGCTGGAATGAGACATGCTAGGACATCCCGGGAACTCTCCCTGCAGCCTCCCATGGATGCTCTGAGGCTCCTGGCCCTCCGGGTTTGGTAAGGGGGCTGGAATCACCTCTCCCCTCCCAGGCCGGTCCTAAGCAGCAGAAGTGGGGGAGCCCCCCCCCAGTCCCTGCAGCCCCTACAGCCCTCCATGCCTGCCTGAGCCACGCAAACTCACCGTGGCAGCTTTATGACAGGGCAGTGGCCTCGACGGAGAGGGAGCTCTGCTGAATATCAGTATCCTGGACAATTAGGAGGGAGATATTTCAAGAATCATATATGCAAACAGTCGAAAGGCAAATGGTTTTAATAATGACTTATTAAAAGGTTTTTTCCCGGACTGAGAGTCCCATAGCACATAAAGCCCAAAGCACTTAGCGTAATGGATTTAAAGCATGTTCCTCGTGTGATTCTCCCGACGGCCGTGCTGACACGGGCATACTCCCTGGGGGTCTCCGCTCTGGTTTCTCTCTCAGTGGCCCAGGGCGCTCGGGGATGCTGGTTGGGCTGCCTCTCACCTCAGCCAGAAACGAAACACAAGGACGCATTCCCCCAGCGCACGGTAAGGGCACATGGTGAACCCGTGCCTTGTCCTGGCCCGCTTGCCTAATCCTCGCCCTGTGGGTAACGTTTGACATGATTTTAATGCCTCCTGTTCTTAATGTGAAAAGCAGATGAGAAAAATAGTTGAGATAATCTCTAAAAGCACAGCTAAACTCTAAATTAACCTCACCTTATTTCTGCCATCCTCCACATTTTTTTTCTCTGTAGGTTAATAGCTCTTGAGGAGAACCTGCTCAGCTCACCTGGAGCTGGGCCGGGCTCCCCGAGAGGATGGGTCATGGGAGGGGAGCCCGCCGCCTGGTGCAGGAGACTGGCCTCCGGAGTGGGATGTAGGGGCAGGACCCCAGGGCCTGGGGCACCCAGGGCCCCAGGGAGGCTCTCCCTGGCCGATGAAGTGAGGGGACACACAGGGAACCAAGGCTGGCCAAGACAAGAAGGGAGCCAGTTCCAGGACTGAGAGTCGAGGGAGCAGCGTGGACACAAAACGGGAGGCTACAGAGGGAGGAAGGCCAGACGCCTGCCAGGCTGCCGTGTGCCGGGCCCTGCACAGATCAGAGCCCTGGTTCCTCCAGGCGGTGGAGCCCAGGTGACCCCAGCTGCGAGGGCACCCAGCACGACAGTCAGAAAGGGCTCGTCTGGACAGTGCCTGGGAGCACAGAACCCAGGCCCCATCCTACACTGGAGGAAACTAAGGTCCAGATTCTCGTGGCATGCGCCCAGCTCTGCACCCAAGACAGAGCCCACCCCACCAGGCCAGCCTGCACGAGGCCAGACAAGTTATGCAAAAAGCGAATTCCTTAAAACACACATTGAAACCCATGTAAGTAGCCAAGCGCTCACTCTACCCCAAGCCAAAGAGGAAACTCTAAACCTAATTTAGCTAAGGTTTAGTGAAGTCAAGTTCAAGCCAGAAGCCCTCCAGGACCCCACCCTGACCCATCCCTCAGCCTGTCCTTCCCCTTCTGGACGTACAGCCCAGCCCCCACCCCACACACCCAGCCCAGTGGGACCCCTCCTCAGGAAGCCCTCCCAACCAGCTCCAGGGAAACCATAGTGACTGGCTAGGCAGGGGGGTCCCCCAAACATGAGACTCCCAGTTTTAAAACCAATAAAGTCCCAGACGCACCAGGGAGAGTTGGTGACCCTGCCCCTCTCCCAGGGGTCTCGGCAGCTGAGGGCCACCCCTGTCCCTGTGGGAAGCCTCCTCCATGCACCCAGACAGAATGTTCTCCTTGGGGCCTCCCTGCTGCTGACCACCTTCCTCCTCAACCCAGAACCACTGATGTACAGAACAAAGCTCTTCCGTGAAGCCGGGGGGGCACCGAGCAAGGGTCTTTTCCTCCCGCAGGGCCTTGGCACAGCCCCTCTTGCCCTGCAGGCTTCCCAAAAGCAGGAAACGGAACATCGCAGAGACATTTTGTGTTAAGCACACGTGCATTTGAGGCCTCCTCCCACCTGGCATTCCGCTGCCCCCACCCTAAAGAGCAGCTTTTCGGAGCTGACGTACGATCCACGAGGCCAATATTGCGAGGGGCTCTCCTCCTGCGTCAGCGCCCTGCAGAGCCAGCCATTCAGCCTCAGGGCACATGAAGGAACTGCGGGGAGGGGGGCGGGGGGGGTAGCCTCTGCTGGGAATATAGCTGCAGTGACCACCCTGTCCCCAGGACACACCGGGCGGGGGCCTTTTCCAGAAGCCCTTCTCCCCCCGTCCCTGCTGTGCGGGGCTGCACGGAGACACCTCCCAAGGTGTCAGCTGTCTGTGCCCCCCGTGTCCTTTCCACGGGGACAGTGGGGAATGAAACAGAAGCAGAAAGTGCCCACCCACACCTGCCTTCTGCTTGGCCTCAGAGTCCTCAGAGGGAGAACCATGAGCAAAGTGTCCCCGGGACGTGCCCGACGGTGGGGGCCCTGGGGTGCAGTGAGAGATGTTGGCCATCCCAGGACATCCTGGCAGGAGGCTGAGCAGAGGCAGGGGCTGGAGCTGTCACCGCCCACTGTGCCGACTTCCCCTAATGCCCCGTCCCTGGCGGGAGGCTGGAAGCAACAAGCCGGGAGGGGCCTCCTCGCTGACCTTGTCCCTCCCACTACCCGCGCCGGGGCCGCCAGGGCCGCCAGCTGTCCCCGCCCAGGACCCCGAGGCTCAGCTACTGACGGGCTCGCTGCCACCCCACGGACACTCAGTCTGCCCCCGTCCCCCCCCCCACTCACACTTGTCCCTCCACCTTCCAGCTTCACGATGTCACCAACATCTCTCACGGCAGATGTGCCTTTCTTTTGCTTTTGTCCTTCATCATTCCCCAGTTTAGTGGGATTCAGAAGAGGCAGCATGGACCCCCGGGTCCAGTCCTGCATCTGAAGCTGGAAGTCCCCCCCCCATTTACAGGAAGTCCTTTGTCAGCGGTGACAACACCAGAATTTCTGTCAAGGGGTCTGAGGGGCAGCAGTTCGGATGGTGGGGACGCAGGTTGCCGAGGGGGCTTGCCCTGACGCCACTCTTGCTTAGCAAGCACGCCCTATAATATTTAGACCTTCCACCAGGCAGGGGCCTGGCGGGTGACAGAGCACCTCTCAGACTGAGTCATTTGAGAAGCATTTTTTTAAGGAACTATTTAGAAAACTATAAGCAGGAAGTTTAAAGAAACCAGTTAAGATAGCAAAGTACTCCAGGGCTAGCAACAGCTGGGAGATGCCGCCCTCCGCCCGGGGTAGCAAGGGGGACCTGGGGAGAGAAGGCCGCGCGTCACAGCGGGGTTCTTCCAAAGCAGAAGCCGAGGCGAAGCTCAGGCCAAGGTGTTTATTAGGGAACAACGCTGTGAGCGGACGGAAGGTGAAGTGGCACTGGGTCACAGGCTCGACGAAGCCCCGTCTGGCCCCGTGGGGAGCTCGGAACAGGGAGTGTCCGAGGGCCAGGACTCCCTGCCCACCTCGCAGTCCCAGGGTGTGCGCCGTGCACCCGGAGCTTGACCCCGGCAAGGTGGGTGTCTGCCACACGCAGACCCTGCAGGCGGACAGGTGGGAGCCACGTGCAGACCGCGCCCCGCTGCTGGGCAGCCATCCTCCCTGGAGGGGAGGGGAGGGGAGGAGGGCACAGAGTCCCCCACTGGTCGCCCCCTTCTCCTGCTCTCCCTCTGACTGCAGAGAGCAGGAAGCCCTGGGGGCCGCACAACACTGAGTGGCCTGGAGAAGGACGGAGCCCGGTGTGGGGCACCTGCGGCCTTCAGCCGGCGCCAAGGCCAACAAAGCATGGCCCGTCCTCCACAGACCCGAGGCTTCCCTCCCTTATTACTGTTGCTGGTACTGGGAGGAGCTTGGGGAGCCTGAGGGACATGACAGGAGGCTGGAGCACACAGGAGTACACACAACACACCACATTCTCAACTCATATACTACACTTGCACACCTGTGCCGCACTCACACACACATACACACAACATACCACAGGCACGCATGTCCCGCACACACTCACACACCACGTGCACACACTCATGCACAAACCACACACACGTTGTTGCCACGACGCTTTTCCAGCTTTCTCAGATGTCTGTAGATGTTGGTGCATTTAAGTATTCTACCAGTTCTTCAATTAACTTTCATAACATATACTTTTCCAGAAAATTCTCTCTCCAGCCACAGTTTCAAGCTCTTCGTGTAGAGCTGGAAGAATTAGTCTCTTCACATTCTGGTTTCTCTGAGGCTATTTTCGCGTGACACATCATGTTTTCTTGTATTTTCCTGGATCAGCTGGCTGGTAATTTATTCTCTATTTTTCTAAAAAGTCAACCTTTGGTGTTCATTTATCAATTCTATTATGTTCTGTTTTCTAAGCAGTTATTTCTGCTATTATCCCTTCTTCCTCTTTCCTTGGGTTTGTTTGTTTTTTTTTTCTTTTGAATAATTTCTTTAATTAACTTCCTTTGACAATTTTTAAACTATAGACTTATTTTCTCAGGATGGTGCAAGCTACAGCCAATAAGCCCACACATGTAACATTCGTCTTTCACTCTTTTCTAAATATTTTGTCATTGTTGACTTGATTTTTCTCTTTTACCCATGAGATAATTGTTTTAATTTTGCAAGAAGTCGGTGTTCTGTTTCTAATTTGTTCTTTCATTTGTATTTTCATGACACAGCAGTTAGTGCGCCGTCTATACGAGCTCGGCCATTTAGGATTTACAGGGGCGGGTCGGGGGGAGAGGACAGTCTGCTGGGGATGGTTACGAGATCGAGTTTTCGATTCATCTCCTATTGTTCACTTACCTGATACCCTTCTTTGGTGGCTGACTTGTTGGGCACTCAGTGCGGAGACGGGTGGGCAGGGCTGGGGGTGGGGCAAGGAGGAGCACCTGTCGCAGGAGCAGGGGCATTTGCCCATCCACGGGGAAGGGAAGGCCAGACATTGCCTTTTGAAATAGTGAACCCCTGCACAGGATTTCTGGAGGGTCTGGGTTCTGGAGCCTGGCCATCGGGACCACAAACTCCCCGTGGAGCCATCAGCCCCACTGAGAAAGGAAGAGAAACCGAAGGGTCTGCTTCATTGGGAAGAGCAGGACTGGCCGCATCCCACCCCATGCCCGGGTCCTCACCAGCACACCGGAAGCAGAGGGGCAGCGAGGGGGCTGTGGGGCCACACTCAAGGCAGAGGCCTCTGACACACCACTGGAGCTGCCAGACTTTGAGTGGACAGACCCGGCCTGAACAAGGGCATTGCTGCAGCAGGCAACAAAAGGCCAGGGCCCTCTCCCCATGGGCCAGGAAGACTTTCCCATGTAAGTGCCAGGGGTGGTAGCAGCGAAGCGTCATTACAGAAAAAAATCTGATCTCAGACATGCCACCAATCTTGGCCAGTGGACATTTCAGATGAATTTAACTTGACATGACCTGCACTCTGTATAGTGCGGAGTAATTAATAACCCGCCGAGCCCACTTCCCTTTTGTCCACACAATCTATCAAGAACTAAGAGATGACTGGCAGAGTTACTCACAACTGCATTTGTGACCATTTCTCCTTGTATCGCCCATCCTTTTTGAAAAAATACGGATGTCACATTATACATGATCTTAGGAAAATGTACAACTTTATTGTGGGTTGACCATTTTATCAGTAGAAAGGAACCCTCATCATGCAGTCTAATATTCTTGCTTTTGACTCAGTTTTCCTGGTGTGAGCACGCACTAGATTAGGAATCAGGGCAGTGGTTATATCCTGATGGGCAACCACACTCACCACTGTTATTAGGACCAAATTTTATGTTTCAGTGGACTCTGGTCCCCACCAGCCCTTTCCTTCTCTGATCTGCATCTTCAGTTTACTATTTTGCTCCACCACGGATCACGAGGAGCTCATGCTGGGTTGAGAAAGCACACACACGGGAGGTGAGCTCAGAGCAAGAATGGTAAACTGCACGATAAGACGCAGCGCTGGTTATCGGTTCAGAGCCCTGGCAGGCTCACCCTTACGGAGCTATTAGAAACCGTTCGAGGTCCCTGGAGACATTCCTCAGGGTGCCGCTCAACCGTGTCCTCATTTACAGACATTTAGTGGGGCCTGTGTAGACAGGGTACAGAAGTAAGGTGTGGTCGGGCGTCTCGGTCTGGCAGAGGCAGACAAGGGAACAAGCACCCTCCGACCCGAGCACCGGGGCGCCCTGGGGCAGAGCGGTGCCTGAGCGCGCGGGGCAAGGCTCAGCGCACGGCGCCTCCGGCGCGCACCAGGGCGCCCTGGTGCACAGCACGTACCCCCACCCAGTGTGGCGTCAACAGTAGGTTAGGTCACCGCAGTCCCAAAGGCCAGTTTCCCAGACGAACGGTCAGGGGGGCTGGGGAGACGGGCCCTCCAGGCAGAGGGCACCGAGAGCGCAGGCTCGGTCACAGCAACGGAGAGCGCGCGAGTCGGCATCAGCTGCGGCGATCAGCCGGACCCGACTGGCCAGGTCGCGCGCTGGGGAGGGTCTGCCCTCGCCCTCCCAGCCGGATTACCGCCCTGTTTCGGCCCCGTGGGAGGGAGGGGCTTGACTATGCGGTTCCGGAAACGTTTTTCAGTTTCAGGTTTTATCTCAAAGCCTCATTTTCCTTCCTAGTGTTCCACGGGGAAGAGGGGGCTTGCTGGTCCAGTTAGTGTGGCAAATACACACAGCCCCATCTTGGGGCTTCAAACGCACGTTAGTGTGACAAGATGGCCGCTCCCCTCTGTTTACTCGACTTTCCGCAGCACGTCCGCCCAGATCACCTTCAGGAGCCCATGGCCGCCGCGCCCTCAGTCAGCACTCACGCCCACCCACCAGCACTGCTGAGGAAACAAGCCCGCCACCACCCAGCCACGCTGTGTGCCTCCGCACCGCCCCTCCCCGCGCTGCAGGAACATGCCCTCACGCCACACTCACGCCACACACACGCCACACACAGGCCACGTGCACACACACACCACTCACCACATACAGGCGCATGCCCACGCCACACACAACACACACACGCCACGTGCACATACACACCACTCACCAC
>NW_027397064.1:1152048-1198628 GCF_003265705.2 Callorhinus ursinus
CATGCCCACGCCACACACAACACCACGCACCACATGCAAACACCACGCACAGGCCACGTGCACATACACACCACTCACCACATACAGGCGCATGCCCAGGCCACACACAACACCACATATATACGCCACGTGCTCACTGCAAACACACCATACCACCACACTAAACATGCGTTCACACACGCACTGTCACTGGCTCTGTCAGTCGCAGTCCCCCCGACCTCATCAGGCCTGGGGTGAGCACGTGATCCCACCTGGCCAATCACAGAGCGCCATCCTCCTGTGCACTGTGATTGGCCCAGGCCGGGCATGTGACCCGGCAGAGCCCCTCCCCCCGACCCCGCCCCTGCCCCCAGGTCCTGCCCTGAAATGAGACTCAGGAGATGGTCTCTATTTGGGATTGTGCGCGGTGATGCGGCTTGAGCTACTGGTGGCCTCCTCCTGACCAGAGCCTGCAAGGAGAGTCACCAACCCCAACCGGCAGGGTGAGGGAAAGGGACAGAAAGAGTAAAGCATCCTTTTGCTTGAAGCCAGTTCCCCGTCTCGACCTCACACACACAGGTGCATGTGTGTAGTGTCAGAGGGGGGTACTATGTGGGGGAATGTGGAGTATGGGCGTGGAGCATGTGGGGGGGGTGTGTAGTGTGATTCGGGGGAGGGGGAGGGGGCGTGTGCGTGTGTGAAGTGTGGGTGTGGTGTGTGCGAGTGCGTGTGGTGTGTATGGTCTGTGTAAGGGGAGAGTTGTGGCGTGGGGGTGTACGTGGGGGTGTTGTGGGCAGTGTGCGTGTGCGGGTATGGCTGGGTGTGAGTGTGGTGTGTGTCGGACGTGTGTGGAATGTGTGGGGGCGTGGGGCGGCGGTGTGACGTGTGTGGGGAGGGGCTAAGGCACCGTCGGCCTGGGGACACCTGTGCGCGTCCCGGCGGAGCGGGAAGCCCGGCCCGGCGCCCTCCGTGTGGCCCGGGCCAGAGCCGCGCCTCGCCACACCCCGCTGGGGCGGACGGAGAGTGTGCGGCACAACAGGGCGGTCGCTCGGGGGCCTTTCGCTCCGAGGGACTCTCACGCGGACCAGCACACAGCCGCCCCCGGACAAGAAGTGCGCGGGGAGCGGCGGGAGCTGCAAGCTGTTGCCACATCCCGGATCCTGGGGCGCCCCGACACCTCTGCCTGGGACCTGCTTGGAGAGCGCGCTGCTCAGTGCCACACCGCACATGTCCACTTGGCTCTCCCTCACGTCCGCGGTGCCCGGGCCTTCGCCCCCTCAGTCGGAGATGAAACCGAGGTGGCACTCCGAGCAGACAGGACGTCCTGGAGCTTTGCCACAAAAGAATCCCTGGGGCTCCAAGAGGGGAACAACCAGGGCGAGGGAGAGGGGGAACGGGAAAGAGAAGCTGCTTCCAGAAGGAACAGATTTGTGCATGTTCTTTGATCCTGCTCTGATTTTTATATGTTTTGGCCACATCCTTTTCGCTGCACCACTCAGCTAAAGGTGCTTTAAATTAGATGGAGCTATAGGACGCTCTCCCCCCCCAGCCCCACCCCTTCCCTGCACACAGGCTGTGGTCGTCAATCCGCGTGAGATGGATAATCACGCCATGCTCAAATGTAACTGGAATAGATTGAGGCACATAAATAAACTCAAAAGCACCACAGGCATTTGGAATGCGCTTTGCCGTGGTTTCCTAACATGCCTGCAGACAGCTACGTCTCAAGGCAAACAAAAAGTGGCAGTATTTACCCAGCTTTGATTTGGAGCATGGTAAGAGCCCCTGATTCCTAGAGCGCAGCTGCCTGAATTTGCACACAAATCAGTGTGTGTTATCACACATCTGTCTTCCCTTCTCTGCACTCCTCCCTTTCCTGGATGCATCGTCCCTCCTCCTCCCTCTCTTCAGTGGGACAGTCCAGGTGTCACAGTGTCCTGAGAGCAGAGAGATGGGGAAGTGAGACGTGAGCCTAAGACATTTGATCAGAAAAGCAAATGCGTACCAGCCTGGCCAGTCCATTTTGCTCAGCAGTCAGGAGAGAGCCGTCTGCTGACAACTTCCTCTCTGGTGCTCTAGTTAACGATGCAGATGCCTTAGGGCCCCTGTCAGGGAGGCCCTGAAGTGAATCTCTTCTCTTTTAAAACCTTTCCCTGCCAACCTCACTCCTGCAATCAGATGATCAGTCGTCTGGCTTTGGAATCCTCACCTACCCTCCAGGGGGCCATCTTGTCCATTTCTGCCTCAGGGAAACACACCTCAGCTCTGCCCCTGCACTGCTGGGTGGTAGTGGGACAGCGTCACGGTCCTCAGCCCCAGCGCAGAGGTGAAGCTTTCATGGCGCCAAGATGACGAAAGCCGCTGACCCAGTAGGTATCCCATAGCTAAGGGCTTTGAATAATATCCATTCTTGGCAGTGAGCAGAAAAACCCCCTAACTTTAAATATGTACAGTTATAAATAATATCCTAATAACATTTTTCTCATGATTCCATTAGCTTCACGTGATGAACTGAGAGCTTGCCATGTCTCTGACAAAGTTCCTAGAGCCTGAGGCCCCATGGGTGCCTGTCTCTCTCTTTGCTCTCTTTAGACCGTCTTTGGCTGCTGAGTGCGCATTCTCCCTGCCTGCAACATCACCCCACTTTCTTGGTAGGGAATCAACCTCTCCCCTGTTGCCTGTGGTCTTTTGGGAGGTGTATTGGTCAGGGTTCTCCAGAGACCCAACAGGATGTATATACAGAGAGAGATTTATTTTAAGGAATTGGCTCACACAATTGTGGAGGTATGAGTCCAAAATCCCTAGGGTAGACCAGCAGGCTGGAGACCCAGAGAAGGGGCGCAGCTGAGTCCCAAAGGCTGTCTACTGGCAGAATTCCTCTTTGCTCAGAGGAGGTCAGTCTTTGTTCTATTCAGGGGTTTAGCCAATTGGATGAGGCCCACCCACACTGTGGAAGGCAATCTGCTTTACTCAGAAGTCCACAGATTTAAATGTTAATCTCATCCAAAAACACCTTCATGGAAACATCTAGAATGATATTTGACCAAATACCTGGGCACCATGGCCCAGCCTAGTTGACACATAAAATTAACAATGACAGGATAATTCCAGGTAATCAGCTTCCATTACAGAAGTGGCAGGGTGCTACACGCACCCTCACTAGGGCTGTAAGAACTGAAGGGCAGGTGTGGGGGTCCACACCCTCCCCTAACGCTGTGCTGTGGTGCTTCCTGCCTCCTGCTTCCTGGCCTCTAGAGTCCCTTCAACTTCTATTTATTCCACACCTGGCACCCAGTCCTCAGTGGATTCTGAGAGCATCTCACCTCTCCCCCCAACAGACACACTCAATATCTTTCCAATAAAAGCACCTGGGATGGAACCCAGTTCTTGAGGGTAATTCTTAGAATCATTTTCCTTTTATTCCTATGCATCTCTTTTGAATTCTTACTTCTTAGATCAATTCTGCTAATTTACACTTCCAAGAAAATCATCCATTTCATCTGAGGTTTTAATGTATTGGGATAGAGTTTGGGGCAGGGACGGTAGTGCTCATAAATATTCAACCTGCTCCCCACCCTGCCCCACGCCCTTGCAGGGTCACGTGACTGGTCTGGCCAATGGGCTTTGAGCAGATGTGACATGGGCCAACATATAGAAGAGCCCGTGTGTCATACTCCAGGTGTCTCTTCCCTGCTACCATATCCCAAATGGTAGAGCCTCAGTTAGCTTGGGTGTCTGGCTTTCTGGGCAGAGCAGAGTCCCTGCAGACCTACAAAGATACGCAGCCTGAATAAGAAATGCATCTGTGTGGTGTTAAACCTCTGAGACACTATTGTTGGTTCTATCTTGTTCCTAATATCAATTATTTGTATGTCTTACCTAAAAATATCCTCTCCTCCTTAAGAATACAAAAACATTCTCCTGTACCTCCTTCTAAAAATTTTCAGTCTTCCTTTCTTACACCTAATCTTTAATCCAGCTGGAATTTATTTTACGTATGGAATAGAGGGGGGTATTACTTTTTAGGTAATACTTTTTTTCCCTATGGAGAGCCCATTATCCAAAATCTTGTATTCAATTTTCCCTACTCATTTGAAACACCACCCTTATCAAATGCTAAATTCCTCCATATCATGGGATCTATCTCTGGGCTCTCTGCATTGGTGACTATGAATGGTAACTAGAATTACCAGGTTGTTGGATATATTTAGGGAAGTTGCTTGTCACTCAATCACATTCAAGTCAGCATCTACTCTGGACACACAATACGAAAGGGCCAGGAGCTTATTCTAGGTGAATGTGTCTAAGAAGGATGAAGTTATTAGAAACCTTGCAGTGAACAAACTAGAGATTGGGACTCACATGAACCAAAAGTATTCCTAAGGAAGGTCAAAGGTATTTGCCAAAAATCCACTTGAAGAACAAAAAGTGAGAGCTTTCTGATGAAGAGTGCAGAAGAGGGCAGCGACACAAGCTCCTCAGGAGCCCACCTACCCCTGGAGGCACCCAGCTCCAGGATGGAGATGCAGAGTCTTAGAGGCAGCGTTCTTGATGCCAGGACGGCCCTTGAGACTGGTAGAAACTGCCATATAAGACCCACTCTGCTCTCAGGCACCTCCTGGATGCTGACTGGGACCTGGGCCCTGGTCCAGCTTGCAGGCCTGGGTACAGAAGGAACAGCAACAACTGCAGCCATGGTCAACCTGTACCAAAGGAACATCCAATCTAGCAGCTCAAAACATTGAGGATTGACATCTGGCTCTTCTTAGTTCTGTCTTCTCTTTGTTAGACCACAACTCCTTCTGACAAAAGAGGTGGAAGGGCCCCTGATGGAAGAGGCAGCAGGAAATGCAGGTAGTGCACTGGGGTTTCTACCTCTCTCTGAGTTCCTGGGAGTTTCCTGCTGGTATGGCTGGTCTCCCCCATTCCAGCTCACACCCTCCTGGAAGGCATCTAGCTCTGCTAAACTCAGGGCGCCAACCGCAGCCCAGACAGCCTTGAGTGGCATTGATAAGATGTGGTTTCAGGCCCCACTTCTTCCTTCTCTCACTGGCTGCAGCACCTTCTGCTGGTTGGGTCGTCTGGGACAGGACACGTTGATCATTTGCACCCAACCCATCAAGCCCATCATATGCCCAGGAACCTGGACAGCTGGCTCCTTGGGTTTATCCGCCCAATCAAGCCAGAGAACACACACCTCCCGTCCATCTGCCTCCCTCTGCCACACAGCCTTCCCAATGAGGGCTGGGTCCATGAGCAGCCTTAGCGTCCCGGGTCATCTGTCACTCCAGCCAGCCAAAAGAACCGCCAAGAAAGGGAAGCTATTGCCAGCATTGGAAGTGGGAAGTGATGAGATCCAAACTGTATTTCAGGGAAATATGCTCTCCGGGAAAGGATCTGGACCAAGTTGGGTAATTCATTTGCTTGAGATCTCCGAAGACAAAGGGTTCTGGAAAGTCCAAGCATTGGTGATCAGGAAGGTTTGGATTTCAACCTCAACTCTGCCTCTGAGCTGCATGACCTCCAACAACTAGCCAACCTTCTCCCACCACTAGTTGTTTCTCTTGGATAATAGGGGTGAACGCCCACGTGAGCCAGGTGGTACAGGGCCGTGACCCTGCATGCGTGGGCCAAGCCTGATACATGGTAGGTGCTCAGTCAGTGGCACTGTATGGTGTGGGCAGAAGCCGTGGCCCGTCGTGGGTGTCTCCTGCCACTCCCGGTTAGAGGGGTGCCGTTGTGGGAGCAGTCAGTGTTGAGTGTAGTAAGCAAGGAGGGCCCCTCCACTTAACCCAGCTTCCCAAGAACTGGAGGGCCCCTTCTCACTGATTTTAAGAAGACCTCGGCTCAAGGAATCATGTGCTGGGCAAAGTCATCACTACAAAGCCCGCCAGAAGGGGCCAATCTAGGGTTGAACAAGAGAAAGAGAGGCCTCTTTTCTCCGCAGTAAGACACCACCGTGCCCCCAACACGCTGAGTATGGCCATGGTGAGAGTCCCCCACGAGAAGGCCCATCTCGTCCACCCACGAGGAGAGTCTGCAGTGCTCTGGAGCTGGCTTTCCTTAGCCTGGATCATTACAGACATGTGTCAGCACAGGACACTGACCAGACTGCCACGACCCTGTCATAGACAGTCATTAACCCTGGGGCTTGGGGACTCAGCCGGCCCAGAGCTGCCCCGAGGAGGTTTGGTGTGATGGCATCAGAGGAGGGCGCCTGCTGCCAGGCCAGGCCAATGCTGCCAAGGTCAAGACAGACACCACCCCTTGCCTTGGCTGTGGGAAGCCATACAGAAGAGTTTGGGAATCAGTGCCCGGACCCGCGCCCCTCCCCAACTCTCTCCCAAGTGTGGCTATTAAAACCCCTTCTGGCCTCCAGATGCACGCCTGCAAGCTATTTCCCTTTTGTTATTTCAAGCTCGGGGCCTTGATCTTTTGCCACTTTGGAAAAAGTGGAGAAACAAAGAGGTCTGGTGCAGTTGCTTAATAGCGAGGCAAGGCGGGCTTTCCAGCTCGGGGCCAGCATTCATACTCTAGGTGCCGATTACTGAGCCATCACTTTGATGCGCAGAGGCAGGGGAATCTGGCAGGAGCATGAGCTCCTCCGTGCTCCCAAAGAGCACTCAGCAGCTCTCTCCCCTGCAGCCTGCAGGCCTGGGCTCACCAGGTCCTCCCTGTGTCTCCCTTCTTGCAGTGGCCGATAGAAGACAAGAGGTAAAAGATGAGGCTTCTGATGTCAGCAACAGTTCAGAGTAGGGTATGTGCCCAGAACAGCTGGGCTGCTGCATCCTTGACACTATTTCACTCATCCAGTTGAAGGTGCAGAATGCCCTGCAGTGCTGTGTTAGCTCATAACCTTTCCACAGCATTTTGGGAAGAGCACTCAACTATGAGTCCGCAGACCTTCACTCTGACTCCAGGTGAGCAGGGCCTGGGTTTGTCTTGTTGGCTGCCTGGACCCTGGCTCTGAACACAGAGCTGGGTCCTGAAGGGGACACAGCAGACCCTTGCTGAGTGACGGAAATCCCAGCTCTGCCATGGGGAGCCCGAGCAATCCTGGACACCTCATTCATTCCCTCCCTCATTTATTCATGCTCTCGGTGAGCATGGTCTCAGAGCCCGCTCTGTGCCCCGGACTGTAATTAGGTAATGAGGGCTGTGTCTGGCTCTAACGGCAGGACACTGGGGGCATCTCACCCCAACAGAGGACTAAGGCAGGCTTCTTGCAGGCTGACACCCAAACCTGGCTGAGCCTGAAGGATGGAGAGAAGTTTCTTGAGAAAGTGAAGGAAGAGGAAAGACCAGTCCAGGTGGAGGATGGAGCCTGAGGATACCCAGACACACCAGAAGTGGAACCACTTGGGGACTGGTAAGGAGTCCCATGTAGTTAGAGCACAATCTGTGACTATGCAGGAATGAAGACATGTTAAAGGGGCAGCAGAGGCCCAGGCCCCACAAGGGGTCCTGGGAGTGACAAGGAGCTTATGGCAGGAGCTGCAACCCACTTGGAAAGTGTGAGGCACATGCCAGATGGGAGACTCCAGGTGGGCAGCCAGTGCAGGGGCCACTGCCTGGAACAGCAGTGAGGGGCCTGCAGCAGATGGCAGGTGGAGGCAGCTCTGAGAACCAGAGGGGGAGGAATAAACAGGATTCAAGTTACACAGGGACAAGTGACAGCCACACCATCAGCTCCCTCCACACCAAGTTACAGAGCAGGTGGGAGGAGGGCTCACGGTGGTTTGTTCAGGAAGTGACCGAAACAGGTGGCAGAATGCCAGGCAGAGGGCAGGTGATGTCTGGAGATCAGGAGGGTGGCCTGGGCTGGAGGCTGGGACCTGAAGCCACACGAATGTGGGGAAGCAGAGGCTGGGGATGGAGGGAGTCTAGAGAAGCATCCATATCCAAGGGTGGGGCTAAGAAATGGAAAGGTGGGCAGAATGTCAGGTGGGGTTCGGGGATGGCTTGGCCTGCCCCAGGGAAATACAGTCACCTAGTCAGGCCCCCTGCTCCTGGAGGAGGGGAAGGTCCCAAGACATACAGACAAATGTTCCACCCTCATCATAGATTGGTCCCCCCCACAAACACTCTTTCCCCACTTTGGTCCCTGCAAACCTGCTCCTCATCCCACGTTCTCCTGGTCCTGAGGCCTCAGGCCGTGGCCACATTTTCCTGATCCTGTAGAAATGTGGGCCTGTGCAGTGGGATCCACAGAAAATACCTTTCTTTCTAGATGCCTTTGTTTTCCATTACTCTTGTCAAAAGAGGACAGAGCACTGGGCTGGAGAGTGAAAGGTATGGGTCAAGTTTCAGCTCCACCTCTGGGTTAGCAGTGACATCTTTTCTTGGCTTCATTCACTCTGCTGGGTGATTGATAGAATGCCTCAGTGCCTCCCCAGAGGGTCAGACAAGTATCAGTTCAGTATGGAAAGGAATGTTTTATTCATGGTCAGCGTAACGTGAACATAAAGGATTGTATCATCATTACCCTCATCATCATCACCACAGTCATCACATCACCACCACCACCACCACCACCATCACCATCATCACCATTATCACCACCATCACCACCACCATCATCACCACAGCATCGCCATCAGCAGCACCATCCTCACCATCACAACCACCACTACCACCATCATCATGAAATTTGCCACCACACCACCATCATCATCATCACCAACACCATCACCACCACCATCATCATCAATACCAACACCATCATCAATCCTGCACTTGAAGTGCTGTCACCATCTCATCCTGCCAAGTGGTCTTCCTGTGACAGAAAACACACATAACAACCTGAGTCAGCCCATCCCATCCCATTTATGGACAATTTTGCTAATAGAAAGTTCTTTGCCTTTTTGTTTGTTTGTTTCAGGTGTAATCAGTCTCCCATTCCCATCAGCAAAAGAAAAATCAACATTCCTCCTTCATTTGACATGTCTTCAAATATTTTAAGACAATCATTGTGTATCCCCAAGTCCTTTTTATTCCAAACCAAATAGTTTCTTCAACCATTCCATTTCATTTTTAAACATTTTAATTATGAAATTAATACATGCTCATAATAAAAAGTTTAGAAAACAGAACTAGGCCCCCAAAAGAAAAACAATTACTGGGGTACCTAGCTGGCTCGGTCAGTAGAGCATGCAACTCTTGATCTCAGGGTTGTGAGTTCAAGCCCCACAATGGGTGTAGAGATTACTTAAAAATAAAATCTTTTTTTAAAAAACAACGACTTGTAAATCCCAATCCTATCATTTTGAGATAATTACTCTTGGTGTTTTTGTTCTTGTATTTCTTCTATTATTATATATAATAAACACATACATATTTACCAGTCAGGCTGTAAGATTCATCTTATGACTTGCCTTCTTCATGGGATGCATCAGCAACATGTTCACTAAATGTCCCTCTAAAATAACATCTTTCTCCTCTTTCCAAATCCTCTGACAGCCTCACCTGCTCCTTATTCTCAGCAGTTTCTGAGAAGCCATTGGAAGAGAATTTCCACACCCCCACCACCACATGCACCCCTCACCTGTGTCTGCGTCCATACCCTGGGCCTTCCTACCTGTCCATGCTCTTCCCCCATGGCCACCCCTAGCTCGGGCCCAAGAGCCCTCAGTACACCTCTTCAGGGACTGTCTCCGGATAGGTCCCCTCTCCTTCTTCGGTCCTTCCCACTGCTGTCACTCCCTGCAGCATGAAAGCATGCTGTGGTTTCTCCTCTCTGACCCCCTTCCCCCACCAGCCCCTCCAACCCATTTCTTCATGCCTCTTTACAGCAAGTGCCCTGGATGGTTGTCAGTACTCAATGTCTCCATTACTGTCCATCACTACAATCAGACTTCCTCCCCTCCACACACCCAGACAGCTCTTATCAACATCACCAGAATAGCTGTTAACAAATCACTGGATTTGTGAATGATTAATAATTACTAATGATTCCTGGCTTTTATCTTACTTACTCTAACTTACTCACTATAAAGATGAGGAACAGGAACCCAGAACAGCACCAGCATTTTGACTCTACCTCTGCCTCCTTGGAATAAAGTCAAGGTGAGAGGAAATGAGGGAGAAGGGCAGGGGTGGCAGACCACACACCCTCTCCGCCACCCCGTCTCCCCCTGGCTCCCTTTGTGGGCTTGGGTGCAGGGTGGTGTACATGCTAACGTGCAAAGGGCCTGTCTTAAGACTTTTCACACACATCCCTGCACAGGAGAGAGGAGGAGAGAGAAGGTCCTGGAGCCCCAGTCCAGCTTTATCACCTACATTTGGACCAACCAGCCATACCAGTTAACTCTTCCAAGCCTGAGTTTCCCCAAATGGTTATCATGAGAATTAAAAGAAGCACTGGGACTGCCTGGCGTAGAGCTTTGCCCCACAAGGGCCTTACAAGTGCGCTTCTCCCTGCGGGCTCTGCACTGAGAGGGCAGGCTCTAGTGAAGTGGGACCGTGGGGAAAGCAGTATCTGCTGCTGGGGTCACCTTGGAGGCCCGGGGTTGCCCTTGGCTGGGCCCCCAGAGGGCAGGGCCACAGGTGAGCAGGAGTTCTGTGAAGGCCCAAGGGACAAGCCGAACCTGACCTGGGCAGAGCCTTCCCATGACCCTCCCCCAGGGGCCCAACCAGCCTCCACCACATGCCAAGTCAGCCTCTTAAAATGGGAGCAGACTCACCCAGGATAGGAAGGAAAACCTGGGTGAGGGCAGGCAGTCTCCAGCACAGAAAGGGAGGGAGGACAGGGTCTGGAGCACTGCCTTCCCGTCCAGCCCCGACGCCAGTCACTGGGGGTGTATTTGCCCACCTGGGCCTTGCCTTCTGATCTTTGATATCAGGCCAGGCCAGACACTGCCCCATATACCAGAAGTTGTGTGCATGTGCATGCATGCCTGGGGTGGGGGGCAGGCGGGGTATGTACACACACCCCCAGGAAGATCCCTACGGGGCCCAGCACCGAAAATTGAACAAGAACATCAGATTCAATGGCCCAGCCACTGTAGCTGGTGCAGCCTCCCCTCTCTGGGTGGGGCAGGGGTCCTCAGAGAGCAGATGCAACCCCAGAGCCAGTAGGGACCCCTGCAGGATGGTGAGAACGCCCTGACTTCTCCTTTGCTCCCTCTGAATAAGAGAGGCTGTAGGACCTTGCCCAAATCCTGTTGATTGAAGAATAGCTGACAGGGGCCCAGGGTGAAGATTAAAGCCATGAATTAGCCCTGCAGGAACAGTTCCTGATAGGTCAGATCTCAAAGTTGGACATTTAATTAATGAATCCCTCCATGTAAAAATAAATAGAGAGATGACCCAGCTCAGCTTCATACCACAGAGAGGGTTGGGAAGGAGCTGAAATCTGCCCCACACATGGTGAGGCCGGGAATGTGTGTGGGTCTGCGTGTCTGTGTAAGTAAATACATCGATGTGTGCATGAAATGTGTTTTAACATTAAGCACTCGGACCCTCCATTTTCCTTGGGAGGCGGAAGCACTCAGAGTGAAAATCAGATGCAGCTCCGTGCACGATGGAGAGTCCAAGTCTGATTAAAGCAAACCTCCTGCCTCCCCTCACTGGGGACTTAGGTGACCCCTGCAGATTCGAAGCAGCTTCTGCAGCCCTCGTGTTTTTAGAAGGAGCTAACCATTATCCCGTCAAGTACGAACCATGAATGGTATATGTTTCCATTTAAACCTCCTGAGTCTAAGAGGGTATTTCCTTCCATGAAAACCATTGAAATCATGCAGAATTCTGAGGAAACAGTCTATTGATTCATGTCAGTCCTTCCTGAACCTCTGACAAGATGAGAATTCTTTCCTGATGAGTCTCCAGCTCCAAAGCTGGATGGATGTTTTGACGAAGTAAGAGCTTTGATGTGAGAGAACTGCCGTCATTTAGACTAACAGACATGCCTGCCCCATGAATGGACCAAGAAGATTTTCCATTGATTAGTCTCGACAAATTCCAGGGCTGAGGCAGGCTTTTGCTCCATCCTGGACGGCCAAAGAAAAATGGCATAATAATGCACATTTATCAAAATACCGTAAAGTTCTTATACAAATCACACCCCAAAACACCTTCTCTCTTATTCACTTACAGAAAAAAATGAAGATAAAAATCAAAGACGCTGAAATCAGGAAAAACCACAGCCTCGTGATGGATGCTCTGGAGGAAACCAGCTGAGGGTGTGTAGAGAAGGCTCCCGGAAAAACCCCAGGGCCTGGGCTCTGGGAGGCACCCCAGGGCTCAGGCATACAGGACAGGATTTTTGCTCTCACTGATTTGGGGCAAATGGGAAACCCATATGAAACTGCTCACTCCAAGATGAGCAAATACAAGAAACCCATCATCTTAACGTAGGAAAAAATTCAAAATCAAAAAATTAAAATATAGCAAGTAAGAAAGCAGATGAAGAGACTTCAAAACACTTACTCCTCATATTCTCAAATAAATAAAACATGCAAAAATATGTACATCTAAAAAAATATGTATATCTAGTACCTTTTTTCAAGTCTATATATATATATATAGTCACTGGGCTAAGTAAATACTGTACTTACTTATATTATCTTATTTAATCCTTAAGTATTATTTCCATTTTATAGATAAGGAAACTGAGGCCCAAAGAAGTTAACTGATAATTATAAAAATAATAAACATAAATGGGACAAATTCACTGTTCCTGTCTCTATTTGCTGTATAACAAATCACCTCAAAGCTTAGTGGTATTGGGGTGCCTGGGTGGCTCAGTCGTTAAGTGTCTGCCTTTCGGCTCAGGTCATGATCCCGGGGTCCTGGGATCGAGCCCCGCATCGGGCTCCCTGCTCAGCTGGAAGCCTGCTTCTCCCTCTCCCACTACCCCGGTTTGTGTTCCCTCTCACGCTGTCTCTCTCTCTCCCTCTCTGTCAATTAAATAAATAAATAAAATCTTTAAAAAAATAAAAAAGCTTAGTGGTGTAAAAGCCATTTTATTCTGTAGGTCAGGAATTGGGGCAGGCACAGTGGGGAAAGCTCATCCACGTTCTACAACGTCTGCAGCCTCAGCCATTGTGGCTCAAATAGTAGGAGATGGCACCGACAGCCCAACTGGAGCCTTGTGTCTGGGTCTCAGTTAGTCTTAATGTGGCTCCAGAAGGGGCTAGAGTTACCAAGATGACTTCTTTTGTTACCTATCTCGTACCTGGATGAGATGGCTGGAACTACTGGGAGCTAATTATGGACTGAATATTTGTGTCCCACCCCAAAACTCTTATTTTGAAGCCCTAACCCCGGGTGTGGCTGTATTTGGAGATGGGGCATCTAAGGAAGTAATAAAAGGTTAAATGAGGTCATAATGGTGAGGCCCTGATACAATAGGATTAGTGTCCTTATAAAATGAGACACCAGAGAGCTTGTACCATCTCCCTCCCCCGCTCTCTCCCTCTCCCCTTCTCTCCCTCTCTCTCTCATGTGGGGACAAGGGCAGCTGTCTGTAAGTCAGGAAGAGAGTTCTCACCAGAAACTGACCATGCTGACACCCTGACCTCAGACTTTCAGTCTCTGGAACTGTGAGAAAATACATCTCTGTTGCTTAAGCCATCTAGTCTGTGGTATTTTGTTATGGCAGACCAACTAGACTGATACAGGGCTTGTCAGCACTTCTCTCTCTTCAAGTGGCTTCTCCACATGGCTAACTTGGACTTTCTTATAGTATAGTGGTCTCAGAGGAGTTGGGACTGCTTACATACTGGCTGTCCCTCCTGACCTCCCCCCAAGCAAGCATTCTAAGATACCAAAGCGAAAGCAAAAAAGTTTCTTCCAACATGACTTTAGACATCATGTAGCACAAATTGTCCTGTATTCTGTTACCCAAAATAGTCACAGAGCCTATCCAGATTCAAGAGAAGGGGAGCTATAAACCTCATCTCTTGGTAGGAGGGATGTCAAAGAGTTTGTGGCTAGCTTTAATCCACCATGTTAACCTTTTAAAGCAAAAGAAGAATAACTCAAAAATCAGGAAAGACTACATACTTTTTTCAGCTAAAAAAAATAAACACATTCCCAAATTACCAATGTGTCAAAGAAGAAATCACAGGGAAACTAGTAAATACTTTGAGATGAATGAAAATGAGAACACAACATACCAAAACTTATAGGATGCAGCTAAAGCAGTGGTTAGAAGGAAATTTATAGCTAAGAGGAACGATCTTGGGTGGTGCCCATAGGTGAGGGGTGAGGGGTGAGTAAAATGGATGGTGGTCAAATGATATAAACTTCCAGTTATAAGATATCTAAGTCCTGGGGATGTAATGTACAGCATGAGGACTACAGTTACTAATTCTGTATTGTATATTTGCGAATTACTAAGAGAGTAGATCTTAAAAGTTCTCATCACAAGAAAAAATGTTTATAGGGCACCTCGGTGGCTCAGTCATTAAGCTCTGCCTTCAGCACAGGTCATGATCCCAGGGTCCTGGGATCAAGTCCCACATCGGGCTCCTTGTTCAGCGGGGAGTCCGGTTCTCCCTCTCCCTCTGCCCCTGCTTGTGTCTCCTCTCTCGCTGTGTCTCTCTCTGTCGAATAAATAAATAAAATCTTTTAAAAAAGAAAAAATGTTTATAAATATGTGTGGTGACAGATTTTTTTTTAAAGATTTTATTTATTTGACAGAGAGAAACACAGAGAGAGAGGAAACACAAGCAGGGGGAGTGGGAGAGGGAGAAGCAGGCTTCCCGCAGAGCAGGGAGGCTGATGAGGGCTGAATCCCAGGACCCTGGGATCCTGACCTGAGCTGAAGGCAGATGCTTAACAACTGAGCCACCCAGGCACCCCACAGGTGTTAATTAAACTTATTGTGGTGATCATTTTGCAATATATACAAATATCAAATCATTATACTGTACACCTAAAACTAATACAATGTTTTATATCAATTATATCTCAATTTAAATAAAAAAGAAATTTCTCAAATCAATAGTCTAACCTCCCACCTTAAGACGCTGAGCAAACTAAAACTGAAGCAAGCAGAAGGAGGGAAATAAAGAGATTAGAGCAGAAAACAGTGAAATTGAAAAGAGAAAAACAAAAGAGAAAATCAATGAAACAAAAATCTGGTTCTTTGAAAAGATCAACAAATTTAACAAACCTTTAGCTAAATTAATCAAAAATGAAGACTCAAATTACTAGAATCATAAATGAAAAGGGAGACATTACTACTGACCCTACAGAAATAAAAAGTATTATAAAGGAACTATTGTGTGCCATGAATTATGCATATAATATGCATATATTGTATAATATATATTATGAATAACCACATACCAATAAACCATATAACTTAGATGAATTAGACAAATTCCTAGAAAGACACGAACTACCAAAATTAACTTAAAAAGAAACAGACACTCAGAATAGACCTATAGCAAGTGAAAAGACTGAAAAAGTAATCAAAACTCCCTGCCAAGAAAAGCTCAGGCCCAGAGACTTCACCACTGAATTCTACCAAACATTTATAGATAAATGAACACTAATTCTTCACATACTCTTCCAAAAAATAAAAGAGAGGGGAGAATACTTCCCAATGACCTATGAGGCCGTTATTATCCTGATACCAACACTGGAAAATACCACAAGAAAAGAGAACTACAGACAAATATATGAATGTGGATGACAAAAATCATCAATAAAATACTAGTGAACCAAATCTAGCAATATATAAAAGAATTACACAACATAACCAAGTCGGATTTGTCCCAGGAATTCAAGGTTGGTTCCACATCTGAAAATCAGTTAATACATCATATCAATAGAATAAAAAGCAAAAATCACATGATCATCTCAACAGATGCAGAGAAAGCATTTGACAAACTCCAACACCCTTTTGTGATAAAAAAAAAAAAAAAAACTCAACAAACTGGAAACAAAAAGGAACTTCCTCAGCCTAATAAAATGAATCTACAAAAAGCCCACAACTAAATTCATATGTGATGATGAAAGACTAGGTGTTTTCTCCATAGGATCAGGAATTACACAAGGGTGTTTGCTCTCACCATTTCTTTTTTTTTTTTTTTAAGATTTTATTTATTTATTTGGGAGAGAGAGAGCGAGAGTGAAAGAGAGAGCACAAGCAGGGTAAGGGGCAGAGGAAGAGGGAGAAGCAGAATCCCTGCTGAGCAGAGAACCCGATACAGGGCTCAATCCCAGGACCCTGGGATCATGACCTGAGCGAAAGGCAGATGCTTAGCCAACTTAGCCACCCAGGTGCCCCTCACCATTTCTTTTCAACATTGTACTAGAGGTTCTAGCCAGTGCCACCTTGACAGATTAAAGACGGACACAAATTCTTTGACATTCCTTCATTAGTCATCTATAAATAGAGATAGTTTTATTTATTCCTCTCCAATCTGGATGCCTTTTATTTATTGATTTCCTGGCTGGCTGTCAGCCAGGGGCCTGCATTCCTCTTTACACTTTCCTTTTGGCCCCCTCCAGAAATGGTGGGTCCAGCCCTTACAGTTCTCTGACTTCTCCTTGGAAAAAGCACAAGATCTACCAAGAAACAAAGACCTCAGTCCTATAACCACAGGCACTGAAGCAGGACACCAACCTAAGTGAGCTTGGAAGCAGATTGTCCCCAGAAGAGCCCAGCACGTCTACATCTTAATTTTGGATGCTGAGCAGAGAACCCAATTAAACCAAGTCAGATCTCCAACCTAGAGAACTGTGAGCTCACAGCCATAGGCTGTTAAGCTGAGGTTGTGATGATTTGTTACGGCAGCAACAGAAAACTAATACACACTCTCCCCCTGTGACTACTGACAATCTCCTCCAAGACCCTGCCTGGTGCATCAATACAGAGGAAAGAAAAATTCATGTAGGCCTCAGGTATGGCATTCCTGCTCCTTTAGGAAAACACCTTTCATGGGCCTATGTAGCCCCAGGACAAAGCATGGAAGAGAAGGGTGAAGACAAAAAAGGAAGAAGTTAATCTGCATGGTAAAATAACAGAGCAGGGGGGAGCTGGACCCCAGATCATTCACCTGGAGGGTATTCCCTCCCTATGCTCCTGTTGCTTTGTTCTTCCCAAATTTTCTGGAACTTTGGGGCACACAACAGCCCTCTGTTACATGTTTTGAGGGGAGAAAGTAGAGGAATGGTGTCCATTTAAACCCCTGCCTTAAAGGCACAACAGTGCAGGAAATAAACCAGTGAGCAAGCTATCCAAAGTCAACTAAGACAGGTGAAGACTCCCAGGCAGACTACCAGGGGATGAGAACCTCAAGCCAGTTTATTTGGGTTTCAAAGGAGTGACCCCAGAAGCTGAAGGACTTTGGAATATCCAGGAGGCAGACTATTTGGGTCATTTTTTCAGCTTGTTCTTGCTTTAAAAAAAAATTTTTTTTAATAACTTCCCATTCTACGGATATAATATCTTTTTCATTCTGAGAATACTAACATAATTCTTTGAACTTAATTTTTTTAATTTAATTTAACTTAAATTCTAATTATAATATTTCATTGTAATTTAATTTAAACATTTTTGATGTCCCCTGAGCTGTGTCTACTTTTCTCAGAGCCAACTGTTCTGTTTGTGACCTTCCTAGTGGTCTTCCATATGCTCTCAGTCTCCTTCAGTGTCAGCTGTCCTGGGTTTGGTGCTAGATGTATGAACAGGGGACTACGGTGGGGAAAGCTGAGTGGTTGGGGAGGCAGCTGCAAGCCTCACCATCATGGAGAGCACCCATGGGCCTTGCCACGGGCTGCTGGGCATGGGGCCCCAACTGGGCAGAGCTTCCTTCCCCCTTTGTTCCTTTGGTGTCCAATGGGTGACTTGAACCCCTCAAGCTGTGCTGTTTTTTCCTTGCTCCCAATTCCCACATGAGGGTCCCCTCCTCAAAGACTGAATATGGGATCCCCATGTCAGGCATTATGCAAAGAGGACAACTCCTCTCCAGATGTGCCCACAACTGAGATCCCTGCATCCATATCCCTAACGCAATGCCAACACCAACCTGCACATAAATCACACAGGATGGAAGAATCCTAAGCCACTCTGTCCAGCCTCAGATGAAACAAGGCTGAACAGGATCCTATGTGGCCTCCTCTAGGATCCCATGGCCATGAGTCATGGCTGAGGACTCTAGAGATTCAAGGAACGGTGGAGGAGGAAGCCTGGCTCAGCACCATGGCTATAGGAAGCTTAGGTGGGTTGTGAGCTGTGGTCCATTGCCTGCCCCTGAACAGCTCATCTGAAGCCACAGTCAAGGCTTTTGAAACCAAGACCACTGCAGAGGCACCAATTTACCTGCAAATGGCCCAGATGCTCTGGAACCAGAGTCCCCTCACTCCCTGCATGTGCACACACACACCCATGCACGTATACACCATGCACACAGACTCCACCACCACCAGCACAGCCACCATGTGGCCTCCACACAGCATCACTCTAGATTCCTCTCTTGCCTTTTGCATCAGTGTCCTGGGGCTGCCATAACAAAGTTCCATAAATGAGTGGCTTAAAACAATGGAAATGTATTCTCTCACACTCCTTCCAGAGGCCTTAGAGGAGGGTCCTCCCTCGTTGCTCCCAGCTCCGGGCAGTTGTCGGCATCCCCGGGCCATGGCAGTGAATCTCCAATCCCTGGCACTGTCTTCACATCATCATCTCTGTGTCTGTGGCTCTTCTCTTCTGTCTCTTATCAGGACATTTATCACTGAATTTAGGGCCACCCAGACAATCCCAGATGGGATCCAAGATGATCCCATCTGAAGATCCTTAACTTAATTACACATGCAGAGATGCTTTTTCCAAATTGAGTCATGCTCTCGTGTTCTGGGTATTAGGGCGCCTGTGTGTGGGGCTGCGGATGCACAGACCCCAGCACATGCACAGCAGCTGGACTTGGAGCAAAGGGGGGACGTGGTCCCACGGTCCACTGCTCACTCACAACTACTCAACGTAGCTGCCCACCCACTGCCCAGCGGAGGCGGGCACCTGGGGACCAACACCCAGATAGGGTGGCCACCAACCTGGACAAGGGGACCCTCTCCAAGATGGTCATTAGACACCCTGACAGAGCTCTCAAGCCCAGCCTGCCCCTCCCTTGCTTTCCTGGGAGTTCTGATGTTGCCAGAAACGCAATGGAAGCTGACCCCAGAGCCGGCCAAGGCATCCTCCAAGCCCAAAAGTGCCCAGGAATCAGGACTCACCCAGCTGAGTGGGGTCATCGCCCCCACCCACAGAGGAAAGCACCCTTCGCCCACCCCAGCCCTCCCAACTCCAGATGGAGGCGCGTGCCCGGCCCCTACTACCATCCATGCCACTGCCTAGGGTCTTGCTTCAGATTCCAAAGAACTCAGAATCCAGCCATGCCCCTACCTTACCACTTGACCCGCTGCCCAGAGCCTCCTGTTGTTGAAACAACCGCCACACTGGGTCGGCCCTCACCACTGCCCTGGACACCAGGACTGGAGGTCCTGGCCTCTTCCCAAGAAGACCAGCCTAATGTAGCAGTCCCTGATTTTCCCTACCCCCAGACCTCTGCTGGCCTAGCTCAGGTCAGAGAGAAGCTGTGCACTATGATGAGGTGGAACTGACCACCCCACCCCGTGGGGCCCCACCCCTAGGGATTAGCAGTGGCCTGGCCCTCCTTCCAGCACTGTCCCATCTGAACGCCGCAGGGCGGTGACAGCTCTTCCCACGCTTGGAGCCTGAGCTTGGCCCCCAGCTGCCCAGATGCTTCCAGCAGAGCAAAGGCCAGAAAAGAAACAGCTTTGAGTCCCCACCTCACTCTTCAAGTGGGTGAGATAAAAACGGGTAGGCTTGGGAAGATGGGACCTGCCCAGATGGGATCCGTGGGGTCCCGGAGTTAATGCACCCCTGTTATCCGGGGGTCCTACTTTGTTCCCTGCGGTGTATGGCTGGACTTTAATATAACCTCCTTCCACACACCAGGGCATCCGTTCCCAACGCCTCGTGGTCAACAAGCTCTGGAGAAAATTACTTAATAAACTATGAGTGTTAATACCCAGTGCAATAAATAAGACGCAGTTAAATTTTCCCCAGGGGAAAAGAAGTAGGTACTTCGGAATCGTAAAAACGTAGCTTTTCCACAAAACCGTCAGTATTAGACATAAATGGAGAACAAAAGGGCACTCGGGTTTGTTCAGACTGTTCCGTTTGTTTATACTAAGTACACACAACATAAAATCACCTACTCAATCTTTAAAATCAGTCTTCTCCATCGTGTACATGAAAGCTATGGTTCAGAGAGGTTTTTTTAATAACTCCAACCCATTTGGTGGCATCCAAACAGTGAGAAGATAGAAATCTTATTTAAAAAAAAAAAAAAAGTATCTGGACTTCCCTTTAAAAATTAAATGAAGAAATGCACAAAGACAGGCAGGCAGGTGGGGGCAGCTTCTGGGATCCTCTGAGCTGATCCCCCCAGGAGCAAGTGACCAGGAGGGGCCTCAGTCCAAAGATCCCTTTCTAACTGGCCGAGGGGGTGCTCCCTGCCCACCACTGTGCCCCCAACACTCACACACCCAGCGCCGGCAGCAGGAGTTACCAAGAGGAAAGCATTCTAGTGCTCCAAGCAGAGGGGCTAAGTCGGGTCTCCTGAGAGACATTACAGCAGGGGCCAAGGGCATGGCCAGCCCCCAGCTCTGCCCATTCGCTATAGGACCCGGGGTGTGACTTAAGCCAATAACTCACAGAGGCCACTTTTCTTAGCTAAAAACTAGAGACCCAGGCGCACCGCCCAGAGTGCCTGAGTAAAGCAAAGTCATCCTGAACATGTTCCGAATGCCCAGGACACAGCCTGGCACCAAATGGCAGTTTTTATATGATGAGTGACCACTGTTAACTATTGTTTGGTGGAGACGCACACTTGTTGGAAGGGGCAGGTCACCTTAGAAATGAAAATGAGGTGAGCTCCAGTCAAAGACAACATGACAAACAGAAGCCCAACAAGGATGGCAGCAAAGTGTTTTTAATGGCCTGAATCCACAAGGACAGAGAGAAGCAGAAGAGGCGACAAGAACAAGAGATCGGTGAGTGGAACTGACGTTGCAGACCCAAGAAAGCTGGATCCTCAGCCAGGAGTCAGGACAGCCAAGAAGCAAACCAGTCAAACCCACGGCGGTGCCCAGAGGGTGCACACGCAGGTGGCATGCTGTCTCTGGAAGCGGGCGAGGGGCGGGGCCGGATGGGAGGAGTGGTTGCAAGTCTTGAAAGAAGCACTGAGCTCCCCACGTCCCCTCCTCTGCCCTAGCTGACCAGATGTTTTAGTCCCTGGAGAGCGCAGAACCGAGAATCTCAGGTTCAAGGACGGAGTGGAGGGTGCGGGCACCATACTGAGCACCACGGAGTAAGGAAAGCTCTCTGCGTGGAGACCTGCAGCTTTCTTCCCGCAGGCTCCCCAGTGCTGGTGCCACACTCACACTCAAGCCTAAAGCCGGAATATCACAGCCTGAAAGCAAAAGCCTGCATCTCCCAGTACAGTGCCACACCCGAAACAATTAGAAAGCACCTCCCACCTCAGGTTGCAGATAAAACACAGGAAGCCCAGTGTTAAAGGTGGATTTCAGGGTTTAAATAATTTTTAGCATAAGTTTATTCCACACAATAAACGGAACATGCTTATACCAAAAATGTATTCATTGTTTTTCTGAAACCCACATTTAACTGGGCTTCCTGTATTTTTATTTGTTAAATCTGGCAATTTCATCCACCCTCCAAAGCGCACGCACACGCTCACACACACATGGCATGTGCGCCCTCACACGCGCGTGCGCACCTCACAAACAATTTTTCACTATCTCGTCTTAGATATGAGCCATCAACGATCACAACACTTTTGGGGATGGGGCAGTGGGGGCAGGGGAGGGCAAAGCAACTAAGAAGAAAGAGAAAGCTGGCAGATGGAGCTGAGGAAATCTGAGACTTTGGCATAAGCATGCTCCATGAAAGGAGTACCGTAAAGAGACACATCATGTGACAGTTCAGAGCTCTGGGGGCAAAGAGAAGGTTCTAGAAGTGCCTAGGGAAAAAACAGGAAGGTTTTCGATGCCGGACCAAGTGTCACAACGGCACGAGCCTCTCCGCCACAGTCCCAGAAGCTGGAAGAGACACAGTAGTGTCATGGAAACTCTGAGGAGAACCATTTCCAACCCGGGACTCAAGTCTAAACTGTATCAAATAAAGACATTTTCAGAATTACAAGATCCTCCCAGTTGACCGCCTCTACCCCTTTCTCAGGAATGCCTGGAGCACGTGCTCCACCAAAGGCCCAAGAGTCAATGCGCCTCGAGGCCACCGACCAAGACAAGACGCGGAGACGTGGGGCAGGGGTGCAGGGAGACCCCGCAGCCACTACCAGCAGCGACTCCACCCCAGGCAGCACCCACGGTTCCAGGGGAGCCTATCCCCAGAAGATGGACTGAGAAGTGGTGTGTGCACCACTGGGGGAGAGAGCGTGGGATTGCAGTCGTGGCAAATGCACGTAAGTCAAAGCAAACAATCGAAGAGAGTCATCATTGGCCCCAGACAACACAACACCTTGTCAGGCAAGGAGAAGTCATCTCTATTCCACACGGCTGAGCTGTGAGTAGTAAACACAGACTATTCATCTCAGGGAGATTATGACCACTGAAGTGGAAAGGCGAGGGACAGGAAGCTCGTGTGTGTGTGTGGAGCATGTGGTGGAGCGGGGCCCCACGTGGCAGAGAGACAGCAGATCTGAAAATCGGAAAGTAGCCATATAACCGAGTGGTTCCACGACCTGTGTGGACACCACCGGGATTGGCTGGAGAAATAAACGTGTCTGCCCCCAGAGGGGAGGGCTGCTTCTTCGCATCTTCACTCTAAATGCTGTGTGTGTATAGCTGATAGAAAGAACAACTCAACTTTTTTTAAAATAGAGTTTTGTTTTGTTTTCAATCTAGACAAGCATCAAGCTAGAACTGGGGTAAAGCCTGGGAGTTTTCAGCAGCGCTATTCACCGCCCTGGCGTGCCGCCCATGCAGCAGCCCCGAGACAGGGTCCTGGTGTCCAGAGGGGCCCAGGGTTCAGGATGGCTGTCTGTCCTAAGCAAGAAAAAGCAGTTGGAGCGTTCAGTCCAGGAAGCTTCAAGCCAAGTCCCCTCGCCTCTCATCCTTTTTAAAAATTAAGCTGCCTCCCCTGAATTCTGGGGCTGCCCAATTAGTCTCCTACTTCTTCTGTAACAAATTAGCCCAACTCTAGTGGCTTAAAATAACACACATTGATTATCTTCCAGTCTGGAGCTCAGAACTCCAAACTCAGTCTCTCTGCGCTAAAGTCAAGATGGCAGCAGGGCTCTGTTCCTTCTGGAGGCTGCCCGCATTCAGGGCGATCCAGAACATTCTCCCCACCCCAACATCCTTAACTTATCACATCTGCAAAGACCCTTTTGCCAAGGGGGCGACATGCACAGGCTCTGGGGACGAGGATGTGGATAGTTGGGAGCCGTTCTCAGCCCACCTCGGTCTGGTAGTGATGGACACAACAGAGTACTTCAGAGGCATGCAGGAGGTCTCCAGAAACTGGAAACATCAAGGAAACCCATCCTCCCTCAGAGCCTGAGAAGGGCCTCCAAAACTGTACGAGAATAGATTTGTGTTGTTGTAAGCCACCAGATTTGTGGCAATTTGTGCACTGTGCCCGGGTCTTAATTTATAACGGAGACTGAGTGATGACATGGAAAGGCTCATGCCCTTGAAAGAAGGTTCAGCCCTCCCCGTTCCCTGGAGACAGAGATGAGGCGCACCACGCGGGGTCAGGAAGCAGACAGAGGCCCTGGGCTGCGCCTTTGTGATCGTGGTGGCAGGAAGGAGACGGGGAAGGCGTCCCCTGTGGGTCAGCGGTCAGGACCACCATGGGCCCATGACAGCTATTTTACTGTGAAGACACACAGTTTACTGTGAAGACACACAGGCTTGGGTTGCGAGTCTGGCCCTGTGACTCACAGACATATGGGGAGCTCGGGAGTAACAGAAGTCAAAGAGCCGATACAGGATTAGCAGTGATTAATACATAATTGACCCAGTGTCCCAGCAGCCCTAGGAAGCTAACACGCCGCTCCTGGGAAGCAGCCTTGCGGCAGTTGGCGTGGACACGAGCAGAGGACTGGGAACAAAGAAGAAATCAGGAGAGAAGCTAGAGGGGCCAGTGCCTGTGGGTGCGTCTCTCTCCTGAGCCCAGGGAGACTGGAAGTCACCGCAGTGGGCACCGGGTCCTGAGTCCAGCAGGGGCTGTCCAGGCGTGTTGGACACCTGACCCCACACTCAAGGTGGGCTGCTCAGAAGCCACAGTCGCCTCGGTGTGGACAGGGCACCCCCCAGGAGGGCGGCGGTGAGGAGGACTCATACGGCCTTGGTCAACAAGTCAGTCTGTTAGGTTGGCAGTGGTCAGGGAATCACACCTGAGGTGGCACGAGCTTTGGGCTCTTGTGGCCAGAGGAGAACCCCAGAAAAGCAAAACCCAAACAGAACTGCCTTGGAAAGTCTGCCTGAGGCTCAGCGCCACTCTGCGGAGAGCAGAGCCTGGGGAGACGGAGGAGATGGAAAGCCCCAGGACATTCTGAGGTTTTCACGCGTCTCCACTGTGCTCGCGGAACTCGGCTGCAGCGAGAAAGAATTACGGCTTGTGAAGGAGGAAAGCGAGAAGCAGCCCCAGCCGGGGCTTCCCCCCGCCTGAGACACTGGGGTGGAAAGTTCAGGATGAATTTCAACTGTGAAGACCAAGGTGATTTAGAAGGTAAAACATTCGCGTTTGTGTCAGATTTCCACACCTTCCCGCTCCAGGTCCCTGCGCCCCTGCTCCCCACACCGCATTGCTCAGCCCCCGCCCCCCTGATGACAGCAGGCTTCAGGGGCTCACGTCTGCAGGTTAGAGCCCTCTGCAGCCCTCCGGCTCCCCTGGGGCCCACCCGGAGCCTTCCTCGGACCTGATCCTTTGGCCGGGCCACCCGGGGAGAAAACTCGCCCTCCTGCCTGTGGTCTGACCAGCACCTCGGGGCCAGAGCACACACTACCCCCATTGTACGCGAGTCCCTGGCTGGCCAGGGGCCAGACTCACCCCCATTAGGACATATTTTTTAAATCCTACCATTTATGCATTGGCTTTGGTAGCTTTAGGTTGCTGATGTACTTAATTTCACCACTATATTGAGTTTGAATGAACTGAAAGGAAAACATGCAAATATAAAACAATGCCTGGCCAGTCTCAACACCAAGAGAACAGGTGTTTCCTATCTGTATCTTTGCTCTGCATTTGCCCTGCTGGCCATTTTCCTCCCTGGGAGCTAGGTGTGCCCCGAGGCGTTTTCTCTTAAACAGCTTTGTGATAAACATGCGGGTCCCAGGGCCCAGCTGGACCTCCCCTTGGGACAGCTCTCTCTTGGGTCTTTTAAATAAAGCAGATTTAGCAGGAAAGCTCATCTGTCACATCAATTGACTGAACCCCGGGGTTAACTATGTGCAACCTATCAGGTATTTCTAACTCCCACTGCAGATGACAAGCAAGAATAACATGACTATCTGTGGACAAAGTGAGAGATTTATACCAAACTTCACCCCTCCTTCCTTCTTGAATTGTACTCTACAGTTTTGCAAAAGTGATTTTAAAAAGTAATAATAAGAGGGCAGACTAGCAGAATAAAATGATGGGCAGGGAACCCCACATGTTTTGGAGAAAATGCTTTATCTTGTGCACCATATTAGAATGGGGCCTCGCCTCAGCCCAGTGACGGAAGCTTGACTTGAGGGGGCCTCTGTGACCCTCCCTTCAGGTCAGAGGCCTGAGCCCATGCCAGTACTCGGCCCACACAGGGGTCAGCCCAATGGCCTGAGTTCCTGGGGGCAGTGTCCCCCCTCAGCCACTGGGCCGACCCCCTGGGCACGCACCCAGCAAAGGCACACAGCACCCCATGCTCAGGGGGCGTCCTGCACCTGGTGCTCACTTTCCTGAGACTCTTCATAAATTTGTGTTTGGTAAATGAAGGCCGATGGGACAATGGAGCATGCCACCTCCCCAACCCAGTGATCTGTGCCTGAGGGCTGGGGGCAGGCGCCAAGTCACAGGGTGGGCCTGGGCTCCTGTGAGAGTCTGCACTTGCACAACATTAAATAGCAAATAAAAAACACTATGACAGGTCAAAAGAGAAACCACAGGAAAAGCTTTGTTCCCGCTTTTTGAACAAGGGGCCCTGTGTTTTCGTTTGGCACTGAAGCCTGCAAATTATACAGCCGCCCAAGCTTGTGCTGAGGGTCCACCCTGGGTGCGGAGGAAATGAGCCGCTGTTGGGGTGGTGACATTGGGGGCCAGGAAAGGGCCTGCTGCCTGCCAACACGCTGGGAAAGTGAGGTGATGGGGGGCCCTCCCTAAATTTAAAGATAAGGGAATGAGGCCAGGGAGGACAGTGAGGTCCTCAAGGTGACACCACCCCCCCAACCCCAGGTGGGTTTGAGTCAGAGAAGACGGAGAGTGTGTGGCGTGACCCTGGGTCAGGACTGCCGCCCGGCAATCCTGAGCAGTGAGGCTGGGGCCTGTCACTTGGCCAGAGGTGGCAGCTGCAGGAGGGGGCACCCCCATCCCACCCCCAGGCTGCTCTGTGCACCTCCAATCTGAGCTCGGCATGCGCAGAAGAGGTGAATTGATTTTTCTTAGCTTTTGGCCTTTCCCCCAACCAGTGCAGAGTTGAGTTTACCAGGCAGAAAATGATCAATAACTTTTCCAATAGCTTCAACCTACTTTGGGCCGCCAATGCAGCACTCTTCGGAGTATTTTCAATTCTCTTGGCCTCCTAAAAAATCGCTTATTATGAAACTATAAATGAGATCAATATAAAGATATTTTTAAAGCTTATTTTGCTCTGACTGGGACCCCAATGAATACATCTATCTGTTAAATACATACAGCCCCAGAATGTTTCATTAAGCATCAGAGTCCTCTAAATTCCTCGTCAGGCCCAGCCCTGTGAAAAGAACAGAATTTAAGAGCCACAAGAACGTCCACTTGGCTGGGCCGGCCCCACTGCCTGTCACAGGGCCCTTTGTAGGACTGAATATATTTTGGCTTGGGGGAGAGAAAATGCATTTGCCAAAAGGGTTATTATTACCTTAGCAGTGATTCATTTAAGTGGTTTCCCGGGAGTGGTATTTTATTATGGTTTCTCAGCTCTCGGCTTGGTTCTTTCCCCTGCTGGGGGACCCAGCGGGCCAGAGCACAGCCAGTGCATTTAGCCTGCCCTCGGGGCTCCAGCCTCGGCCTCTGTCCTGCCGCCCGCCCCAGGTGAGCTGCCCCCCGAGGTCCCAAGGGGCCCGACCTTGGGAGCGGTCCACATCCAGGGAAGGAAAGTGAGGCCAGCCCCGTTCCTGGTTCCCAGGACTCGTGGAGGCCCACAGTGGCCCCTCTCTGTCCCAGCCGTGCTGGCCGCCCCATCGGGCAGTGACGTTCTGTCCTCGCTCTGACCCTGATTATGCCCAAGGAAGACAGAGACAAAGCACCAAGAAAAGAAATGGAACTTGCCCGTAAGGTTTGCGAGGGAGCCAGGCTTTCGAGAGATGGCTCACCAATACAAACACAACCAGAATTGAGAGAATGTGACATTACCAAAGCTACCAAGTTTGCAGTGAGGTCTTCCTGGGTTTGGTCGGAAAGAGGCAACTTGCGACGTGATTAGCACGAATGAAGGGTCACAGCAGATGCTGGGAAATGCGCCAGCATCGCAGGAGGTGGTGGAGTTGGGAGTCGGGGACTTCCAGGAAAAGTCCAGGTGCCCTCGCTGTGGGGAGTAGACTCCCTGAGACGGGGCCATCAGCCCAACCCCACTTCTAACCAGCCTTCCTCTGCTCCCTGTAGGAGTGAAGGGACAGCCATTCTCTTCCCATGACATGCTGACTAGAGCCACAAAGGATGCACCAGAACCCTCATTCAGGAGTCCAGGCCTGATGGGGAAGGGGTCCCCATGGAGCCATGGGCTCGGGTCACTGAGGTGGCTCCATCATGTTCTGCCCACTGCCCCGGAGACTGAGGGCATATCTGAGGAAATGTGATTCGGCCGCGAAACAGTCCCACTGGACACAGGAGGCCATTGAGGTATGCAGTTCGAGTCAACTATACACTGGTGTCAAAGACTCGGTACAAAACAAGGACATGCAATATCTCATTGATGATTTCTATATGGTTTATGTGTTGAAATAATATTTTGAGGAGGGTAGATTAAAAAATATATTACAATGGCTGTTGGGGCGCCTGGGTGGCTCAGTCGTTAAGCGTCTGCCTTCAGCTCAGGTCACGATCCCAGGGTCCTGGGATCGAGCCCCGCATCGGGCTCCCTGCTCCGCGGGAAGCCTGCTTCTCCCTCTCCCACTCCCCCTGCTTGTGCTCCCTCTCACTGTGTCTCTCTCTGTCAAATAAATAAATAAAATCTTTAAAAATAATAAAATAAAATGACTGTCACCTGTTTCTTCTTCCTATTTTAATGTGAAATAGATACAATGTTAAATTTCATAGCCACATTTTAAAAAGGAATAAGAAACAAGTCTCTCCATATTCATGGTTAGGGAATTGACTATATCAAGAAGACTTGTCTCATTGGATGGTCCTCCTTGGTAAACCCAGACTGCCCCAGGAATGAGATTCGTAAGTGGAGAAGGCTGTTTCCTGCAAGTAACCAGCCAGTAGGCTCCGGCACCTTCCACCTAGACATCTCCCACCTCCCACGAAGAACAGACAGTTCTGGCTCTGTGAATCCCCACCCTTTCCCTTTGGAGCCACAGAAGGCAATTCTTTTTTTTTATTATTGTTATGTTAATCACCATACGTTACATCATTAGTTTTGGATGTAGTGTTCCATGATTCATTGTTTGTGCATAACACCCAGATGCTCCACGCAGAACGTGCCCTCTTTAATACCCATCACCAGGCTAACCCATCCCCCCACCCCCCTCCCCTCTAGAACCCTCAGTTTGTTTTTCAGAGTCCATCGTCTCTCATGGTTCGTCTCCCCCTCCGATTTACTCCCCTTCATTCTTCCCCTCCTGCTATCTTCTTCTTTTTTTTTTCTTAACATATATTGCATTATTTGTTTCAGAGGTATAGATCTGTAATTCAACAGTCTTGCACCATTCACAGCGCTCACCATAGCACATACCCTCCCCAATGTCTATCACCCAGCCACCCCCCCCTCCCACCCCCCACCCCTCCAGCAACACTCAGTTTGTTTCCTGAGATTAAGAATTCCTCATATCAGTGAGGTCATATGATACATGTCTTTCTCTGATTGACTTATTTCACTCAGCATAACACCCTCCAGTTCCATCCACGTCGTTGCAAATGGCAAGATCTCATTCCTTTTGATGGCTGCATAATATTCCATTGTGTATATATACCACATCTTCTTTATCCATTCACACAGAAGGCAATTCTTAAAACCTGTTTGAAGTGAATCTAAGGATCCAAAGATCTTCTGTGCACAAGAAAAGGGTTCTCCTCGCCTTTCAGTCTGACTGCCGGTGAAAAGAACAAGATCTGGGCTGATGCCCAAAGCGAGTGCCCTTTTGAGGGGTTTGCCATAGAACCCAGCCCTTCAGTTATGACGATCAGGAACTGAAGTTCAGGAAAGGTGACTGATGTTCCCCAAGTGGCACAGCTGACTGACTCATGGAAGACTAGAAACAGCTGAGGTTCGGGGTGATTCACCTTTTTTCCCTAGTTTATTAGGTTTTGCAAGCTATGTGGGTTCAAAGAAAGATGGAAGAAAATGGGATATAATGCTAATCTGCTTTTGTTCCTCTTGCAGAAGGAGACAGAGAAGACAGGGAAGAAAGAGGACACCCTTCAGTGCAAAATATAACCTAGATCTTTGATGCATACAGATGTGGGGGACTAGGGGTGTACATCTAGGCACATAGTTTGCCGGTTTTAAAAGAAGTGGTATGACAATAAACGGGGAGGCGAAGGATCTATGCAGTGCAAGAATGGGACGAGTGTTCGCTGGAATAGCCCGGTGCGAGCAGGTGCTCCCCTGGCCCGTTCACGTAACGCATCTAGTCTCTGCCTCCCTTTGGCCACCAAGCTTTGAAAAGCCCCATGTGTGCACAATAAGGGGGCAGTTATGTGTTTCCCCAGCAAGATATCACCAGAGGGTGCAATAAGACACACAGTTTGTCTGAGAGGCAGCACTCTGAGCACGTTGGAAGAAGGAAGGAAGGACGGAAGGAAGGAAGGAAGGAAGGAAGGACGGACGGAAGGGGGGAGGGGGAGGGAGGGAAGGAGGGACATCCAAGGATCCAAACTATATCTTTGACTGCTAGGACCAAGTGGCACCAACTATCCTTGTGACCGTGGTAATGACAAGAGGAAAACAGAAATCCTCTTCACCCGGATCCATAAGGCACAGACGAGGTCTGAGAGACTGGGGGTAATGTCGCTGGAGCACAGAGAGGGCCGGGGGTTCCAGGGACACGACAGGGGCTTGCTGCCTTCCCCTTCCATCCTCAGACCCATGGACTCTCACCCTCATGTGCTGCCCAGAAAAGGAAGAACAAGAGAAAGGACTACGGTCATTTTAAGCCTCCTTTTGAATCTGGAAACCCCATCCCTGCTCTCCTTTCTGAAGGACGAAACAGTTTGGGTTAGCAGAGACTGCCCGCATGCTCCCCCTCCGTTGCTTTTCTGATCTGCTGGAACACTTAAGGAGACCTTTTGGGAAGGACTTCTGGTACAAAAAGTAATCACTGGTTCAGCTAAAAGCCGGAGAGAAATAAGAACAGAGAAGCAAAAGTCCAATGTCTCAGTTATTAATTTTATGAACTACACAGGGTTGCAGTCTCTCCTTGCAGCAAACTTCCTTTGTCACGGATGAATGTAAACATACAAAATTTCATTGGCAGTTCTGGTCAAAATATTTAAATAGAAAAATTTATGAGCAAAAGAGTGACTTTATTATTCAGTTCTATTACAACCAGCCCCCTGAGTTTTTGCTCAGATTTATTTCAGCTTGAGGGCAGTCTTCTGTTCATTCTCTAATCCCTTCAACCCAATTAACATGTAACAGTTGATCATACACTCTTGCATTTTATTTTTTCTGATTATAAAAAGAACTCGTTCCTTCTGCTTCTCGGAAGATGAAGTGGACCTACTTTTTCCCTCTTTTTCCCACTAAGTGTAGCTGCAAACTCTGAACATTATATGTAAAACAAATACAAAACACCCTGAAAGGTGGTAGACTAGGTAGGGCCCGAGGGAGACACATTGTGGGGGCAAGGGGGGGTCCCTGGCTTTGTTCTTGCCTAGTACACTCCAGACTGGGAGATCGATGAGGCTGCAACCCAGAAAGGTCAATGGGCAAAGACCCAAAAGAGCCCCAACAAAAGCCTGCTCCCTCTAGCCAGAGGATCAGAAAAGAGGCCGCCAGGCTGGGCAGAAAACTCTTGGACGATAATTTTCTACTCCAGCCAAACACGACAGAGAAAGCTGTGGTCCCTCCTCCCGCATAAGAGCAAGTGCAAGTGGGGCCCAGACCTCTACTTCCACCCCTCCCCTGCCCGTGGAGTGTCACAGGCTTCAGGCCAAAATCACTCATCACACCAAGAACCAGGCCGATCTCAAACTGAGTGAAAAAAGACAACCAAGAGATGCTGACAGCAAAGTGGCAGAGGCGTTAGAATTATCTGGCAGAGATTCTAAAGCAGCCATGACAAAAAAAGCTTCAACAAGCAATTACAAATATGACTGCAACAAATGAAAAAACTGAAGGCCTCAGCAAATTAATAGAATATATTCTAAATGGAAATTAAAGAACTAAAAAGTTCAGTAGACAGCTCGGTGGATAAGCTCAGCAGCAGAATGGACAGGACAGAGGAAAGACACGGTAAACTGGGAAACAAAACAGCAGAGGCATTGTCCAAACTGAACAAGGAGAGAAAATATTCTGGGAAAAGACACTACTGAGTCTTGGGGAACTGCTGGACTGTAACAAAAGATCAAATGTCCATGGCATCAGAGTCCTGGAAGGAGAGGAGAAAGAAGGAGGGGCTGCAAAACATTCAGAGATATAGTGGCTGGAAACTTCACCAATTTGACAAGAGACACAAACCTACAGATTCAAGAAGCCAAGCAAGCTCCAAGCAGGATAAACCCAAACAAATCTGCACCAAGACACATTATAACTAATGTCTAAAAGTAAGACAAGGAAAAGATCCTGAAAGCAGCCGGAGAAAAACAACATTGTACTACAGAGAAAAGAACAATGCGAATGGCAGTGGATTTCTCATGAGAAACGAGAGTCCAGAAGGAAACGGCACAACAGTTCACGTGCTGAACAAAGAACCATCTGCCCAGAATCGTTTCCCTGGGTAGGAATAAGGGGGAAAACGAGATATTCTCAGATGAAGGAAAGTTGGTAAGAGACTCTGTCACCAGCAGACGTGTCCTAAAGAATGCCTTATGGAGGTTTTCCGAGCAGAAAGCAAACAGTAGAAGAAGGAACCTGGGATATCAGAAAGGGAGAAAAACACACACAAGAAAAAGACATGGAGAACTACCACGGGCCTTCCTTCTCCTCCTGAGATTTTGAGATTATGCTTGATGTTTACAATTATAACACTGTGTGATGTGGTTCTAAACATATTTAGAGTTAAATATTTAAAACAATGATATCACCAATGGGGTACAGTAAAGGGACATAAAGAGAGGTAAGGTTTCTATACTTCATTCCATTCAGCAGAGAGGGACCCCATCAAGCCTGTCTGAAACTGCCTCTAGGGCGCCAGTGCCCTCCCCCAGACTGCACTGAGGGTTAACATCTGCACCCGAGGGGCTCATTGGCCCCTGTCCACCAGGAGAGGTTGCTGGACTGACTCCCCTTTCCTGGCAGAGGGCTATCCTTTCCACCACCTCTTGCAACCAGATGGGAAGCCTTATGCCTCTTGCTGAATGTCACCTGAAAAGACTGGAGTGACTTGAAACTGCCCTCTGCTCTGAAGGGATGGACCTGTTTGGGGAATGACTAGGGAACCATGCAAAGGAGGTTTGGGCTCCTATCATCATCGCTACCTGTGTGAGCCTTATATTAAAGTTCATATCATGTATGTCACTACTAGCAACTGCTGACTGGACCCATCGGAGCTGTCCTGGCACTGTACATTCACGGACCCCTCAGCTGAGGCCACGGTAGAGGATCAGGGCATAGTCAGACGGAGTCCTCCCTGTGCAGGTGCTGCCAACGTGGACCGGTAATCCAAAGGAAGAACAAGAATGGGAGAATGAACAAGAGTCTGCCCCATAATCGAGAGGAGGAAGGACAATGTGTGGGGCACAGGTGTCTTAAAGGGATCCCAGAGTAATCATGAGGAGAGGGGGTCCTGGAGCACGAGCAGCTAGAGGGCAGGGGCTCCCCGCTGTGGGAAGGAGGAAGGTGCAGGGTCCCCCAGCCACCCACCGGCTTGTGTGCAAAACAAGAGCACCACCTTGCCCTCAGAGAGGTGATTTCCAAACCCCCACTCTTCCCTGTGGGACCAGTTTCAAAAACTTTGGGATCCAGACAGCAAATAGGGACCAGGGGAACAAAATGCATCTGCACTTGTAGAGGCAAGGGGAGAGAGGGCTAAATCTTGAAGCATCCAGACTAGATTGGTGACAGATTCTGAAGACATGATTTCAGGGACAGAGAAGTGAAAGACGACTATGGAGCAGAACGACTCAGAGCCCGTGCCAGGGTGACCAGCCCGTTTATGCCAACAGTGTGATTAGTGGTGGACGCCCGTCTCTGCTCTGGGGGCTGGGGGCTGAGTAGCTGGGGTCAGTCGCACAGAAACTGTATATGCCTATGTGACTGACCCCAAGTGTCCTCCGTTGGCAACACTCCACACGTGTTGTCACCCATCCTTGCTGAGAAGACTAAGTGTGTCTGTGTGACTACTGGGAAAGCCACAGGAAGCCTGTGCCTGCTTTCTCCTGGACTTCAGCCCAGGTGCCTGCCCCATTAGCGCCGTGAGGACCAGCTCCACGGTGGCAGAAGAAGGTGCAGAACTCCGGGCTCCACATGCTATCTGAGCATCTCTGTGGAGGGGGAGCACGGGGGGCCAGGATGGAAGAGCGCGAAGCAGCTTGTGCCCTTCCTAGCATGGGAATGCACATCCGACCAGTGAGGTCTCGGGCAGCACCCACCTGCTCTTTAGAGACAAACGGAGGAGAAGAAAGCAAACGCCCTCCATGGAACCGACTGCTTGTTTCCAGAGCATGTAGCTGCAGGCCAGGCTCTGTCCACAGCAACACTGGTGACATTTCGGGCCATGTCATTCTGTGTTGAGGGGCTGCCCTGTACTTTGCGGGCTGTGGAGAAGCATCTCTGTTCCCTCCCCACTGGCTGCAACACCCTCGGGTGTGGTAACTAAAAATGCATCCAGCCATGGCCATTTGTCCCAAGGGGGCAGAACCACCGCTCTGGAAGCACTTAAGTCATGTTCAGTATTTGGTGTTCAGCTACTTTCTTCAAAACCACTTATGTTTTCTTTATAAAGCAGACACACACACACACACACACACCACAGAAAGCTAACTTCCCAGAGTACAAATGAACAGATACCTCAGAACGGGTGCCACACGAGTCGGGAGGCCTGAGCGGGAACACATGTGAAGGCCACCAGGCCACGGCCTTCCACCTCTCTGGCCATGTGTTGTGAGGACAGGGCCCAAGATGGATGCCAGGCAGCTCTAGTAGACCATCCCTGCTTTCTGGGAGGCTGCTGGGAGCCCAGCAAGCCTCTGCCCGGAGACAGCACCTCGGAGAGCCTGACCACACAACTTCACTGTCATCTGGGCCCCACGAGACAGCACGTTCTTCAAATCTCCAGGGACAGCAGGGGAGGGTGGAGAATGTGGAGAAGTTCAGGCAAGGCGTCAGGCGTCAGGCGTCAGGCGTCAGGCGGCGAGAATGTAGTGGGGGGTCTTAGAAACCCCTCAGAGTCAAAGCCCGCGGTCAAAGACAAGAAAAGGTTTCATTCCCTCATGATTCACACCCCCCCTGCCTCCACAGAGAGCAGAGGCAGAGAAACAAAAACTAGTCACTGGAATCAGAGAACATTCCAGGGCTCCAGCACGGACCCAACTCCATCGCCGGATCAGCCCCTGGGAGGGGGCGGGGGTGGGCCACGCCATTCGGAGGGGCGGCAACCCTGGGACGGAGGAATTCCTTATTTCAAAGTCCTTCTATAAAATGCTGCTGGCAATTGGTGCGTTTTTCCTTTGAGAGGAACCAGAACAGTTCTAAACATTGCCCCTGGGGGATAGGCCCTGCCAAAGTGGGAGTCAGCACAAGTGGAAACTCGTATTCTCCTGAAAATGGTACGGAATGGAGCTCGGGCGCCAGGGTGAGGCCCGACTACAGCGAGGCTGTGGCAGGAGCCGTGTGGGCTGAGGTCACTTGCCCTCCACCCGGGACTTGGGGGGGGGGAGGGGGAGCACGTGGGGAGGAGGGGAAGTTTGTCAAGACTGATGATTGCCAGAACACAGTAAGACGCTCAAACTGTGATCAAAGGGCGGCCTCTCCTGCTTTTGAATAATTCTCAACACTTTATAAGAATGTGGATTCCACCTCAGGCCTCGGGCTCTGTAGGCCAAAGGTGAGGCTAATTAAAGCAACTTTTGGAATGTGAGGATGGAGGCACAACGCAGAGGTGCAGCTGGGGTAGGCAAGGCACCTAAGCCAGTCCCACCTCCTGAGCAGCACCTGGGGAGTCAGTGCCATTTGAAAGCTGATTCAGACCAGGTCCAGGATGCTCTCATTAAATTTGAAACTTAAACCATGCCCTTTCACCCCTCTGGGCCTTTGCACAGGCCACCATTTGTCTACCCGCCCCCCCATCCTTAATCTACTAGATTGTTCTGGAAAAATCGCCTCCTCACAAGATCCCCAAACCCCAGCACATATCACCAAGTAAGCGGGAATCCCTCCTCTGGGGCCCACACGACCAAGACACTTTTCCCATTTTTTTTTTCTTGGGTCACTGGGCTGAAGGTCCCAGGAGGGCAGGACCAGGCCATCCTATTCGCCTGGCACCAAAAGCAATGGCTGCCACTGAACTGGGGCTCGAGAAATGCTCATGGAATTGAGTCTGTTTCCTGGAGCTGCTGTCACAAAGAACCACAGACTGGGGGTGCTTAGCACAACAGAGTTGTATTCTCTCACAGTTCAGGAGGCCCAAAGTCCAAGATCAAGGCATGGGTGGAGTTGGTTCCTTCTGAAGGCTGCGAGGGAGAAACCCTTACAGGCCTCCGTCCAGCCTGTGAGGACTCCAGCAACCTTGGCACTCTTTGAGTTTGCCTCAGGCCAACTTCTGCCTCCCTCTTCACATGGCCTTATTCTCTCTGGGTCTCCTCCAAGTCTCCATGTCAAAACCTCCCTCTCCTTCCTCTTTTAAGGATACTGGTCATTGGATTTAGGGCCACTCTTCTTCCAGTATGATCTCATCTTAACTTGTTTATATCTGCAAAGACCCTATGTCCAACTGAGGCCAACATCCATGGGTAATCGGGGTTAGGACAGAACACGATTCACCCCACTGTAGCAATGCCTGAGTGAAGGTCAGTCCCAGCCCCGAAAGCACTATTCTTAAGCATCCCATCTCCCTCAATTTTCCAAGGCCTACAGTGGTGAGCACTTCCTGCCCTTGGAAAGGTGAGTTGTGTGAGACCAGGTGGCTGTCAGTGCTGCCCAGTAAGGGAGCAGTCCAGTCCCCATACCTGCAATTCCAAACATGGAAGCAAGTCCTCAGTCACTAATCATAGCCATATCCCAAACACATACACCACACCACAGTTGTGGGAACATATGAGTGGGGGTAGATGCGTGAGTGTGGTGTGTGTGTGTGTGTGTGTGTGTGTGATGTGAAGTGTGTGAGGTGATATGTGTGTGTGAGATGTGAGGTATGAATGTGATGAGTGCGTGTGAGATATGAAGTAGGTATGTGAGGTGGTGTGTGCGTGAGATGTGAGGTATGTATGTGAGGCGGGTGTGGGTGTGTGTGGACAGCTGAAGGTCTGCTTCATTCTGCTTACCTTGAAAGGTTTCATGTACTTGATATGCCTCATTAGATAAAAAATGTTTCCAAGAAACTAGGAAAGTTTCCCCAGTGGGGCAGGGAGGTGGGAGAAATGGTATTTTTCAGGCTGCAGTCCTTAGTAAGTGGTAGTTGTATTAGTCAGCTCAGGCTGCTATAACAAAGGGCCACAGAGTGGGGGGCTTCAACAACAGAAATTTATTTCCTCACAGCCCTAGCGACCAGAAGTCCAAGATCAAGGGCCATTAGGGTTAGTTGCTGGTGAGGTCTCTTCCTGGCTTGTAGACAGCCACCTTCTTGCTGTGTGCTCACATGGCCTTTCTTCTGTGCACTCAGAGGGATGGAAGATCTCTGGTGCCTCTTCTTCTTCTTATAAGAACAACAGTTAGATCAAGGCGCCACCCTTATGACCTCTTTTGGCCTCAGTGACCTCCTTAGAAGCACTATCCCCAAATACAGTTACATTGGGGTTTAGGGCTTCAACATATGAATTTTGAAGAACGCGATTCTGTCCATAACAAGACATAATTTGAGGAAATAGACATTAGTGCCAACACTTCTCTTTGGAAGGACATAAAGCACTGAGGAGAAAGGATACCTGAGAGGTGCTGAAAGAATGTGGAACATGGCACAACCTCACCTAGGAGGCTGAGGCATGAGGCAGGAAGTGTGTTTGGCTTGGGAGGGGCTCCAGGAAAAGCCAGTGAGGCCACAGAAGTGTGACCCTTGGATCTGCACCCACCAGAAACACTTGGAGCTTCCTGGCTCCCTGAAAGGGACCGGAGTGCTCACGTGAGGAATGTGAAGAGTGAGTGTCTGAGAGGAAAGTGGCACCCCAGTCTCCCTCACAGGATTCCTGGTGACCTTGGTACCATGTGCTGAGGGGGCTGAAGGAGGGGTTCCCAGGAGACCACACACAGACTCACAGAAGCCCAGAGCCAAGGGAACTCCAGGCAAGGCATGGTGACTAGGGGCCCTCACACCACCTGTCCTGCAATGATTATCCCATATTAAACAAATGCACTAATGCAGCAAATGTGAGAGATGGGCAGAAGAGCATGGGTTCTCTCAGGCCGTCATACCAGATATGAGGTGTCCACCCAGCTTCTTTCCTTTCCTCAAATGATCCCTGGGGGACAGGTCCATATTAGCCTCCAGATCCTCCGGACTGTTCTTCATGCCACACTGGAATATGCAAAGTTCAGAGAACTGCCAGGAAGCCACCTGAGGGGGCTTACTTTCCCTCATGGATGTACAAAGACAATAAAGGGGGTCCTTCCCCTTTGCTGCCTTTCTGTAGAGGATGCTCAGTGTGGCTCAGACCAGGCTCTGTGTCTCAGGGGCACCACACCCTTGCAGAGCCTCCACTTCCACACCTGTGGGTTGGTACTTCTCTCAGGAAAGATGGGCAAATGGTACTCTGCTCATGATAGTATTGTGCCAACCACCAACACCAGCCAAGAAAAACCCATGATTCACCCCGCAATGATGCCCTTTGCATTTGCAGAGGCAATCCTGAAGCAGCCAACCAGCAGAGGGTACCCCACAATCCCCGAACCCCTGTTCACCAGGGGCGGGTGTCTCCAGCTCTGCTTCTCAGCACCTCTGCTCAAAGGAGGTGGTGATGGCCACATTCACTGCACATGGAGCAGGTTTATTTGCTGCTGGGACTTTCCAGTCACTTAGAGTGAAACTAATTGCATCCACATGGCATTTGTTTATAGAGAACTTCACTCATGTTTCACTGAGTACCTTCCTTTTAACTCGGTGACTGAACCACCACCCACCAGGTTCCCCTTCTTCGATTACTGCTGTTTCCTGTTCCCTGAGCACAGTTTGGGTTCTATTAAATGGTGTCAGGTACAGTGCAAGTGGGCCTCAAGTGCTGAGTAAGGGTTAAGGATGGCCCACCACATACTAACTACAGAAACTCCGACAGCCACTTAGCCCCCTCTGAGCCTCAGTGTCCCCCATCTGTAAAGTAGCGACAATAACTCTGCTAACTACCTCATGGTACAATTATGAAAATCAAACTTAAAAATCATCTGATAAAATGCAAACTGCTGCTGATACAAGTAGTCTGGAATTATTCCATCAGTCTGCTCTAGCATGACAGAATAGCTTGTATCAGCCCAAACTCCCTGCCAAAAAGAACAAGAAAATCTGGACAAAACACAGAGATCCCAGGGAGAAGCAAACTGACTGATGTGAGTCTGACACTGAATGCGGCTCCCACCCTCCAGGTATTGGGAATTCCTAAGCAGCACGGGTTTGAGAGGATTAGAAGCCAAGCAGAAAGTGGCTATAAGTGAGAGAAGCAGAGTCCCATCAATCTCACGGGTCTAAGAGGGGAAAAAAAAACTATAATTCTAAGTACCAATTCAGCCAAAATGTGAAGACCTTAAGAGACAAGGAGAATGCACAGAAGTGAGCCCAATACTCTTCACCATCTATCTCCTCAGAGTGATTGCTTATATGCAAACAGCAGCCCATGGTCTGACAGGCCCTGGAGAAAACAAAAGTCAAGAGTCTGAAAAGCCAAGTAGAGCTTCAGGCGCTGTCACTATGCTGTGGAATAATTAGAGCTCAGGGTACAGCAAGGAGCATACCTGTAAATAAAGTTGATCCAGAAATTGATTTGGCCTTACAAAGACTAAAAACCACCTCAAATCAGTTCACTACCTGATTAAATTAAATCAGTCTGCCCCTAATCTAACTGCCTGTCATAAGCAAAAGTAAACCCTCTCTAACAGAAGGTAACATCATTCAGCACTGCAACAATTTATGATACAATGCCCAACATTCGATCAAAAATTACCAGACACATTGGACACAGGATCGAGAGAAAAAGTCACAAGAGAATAATAGTGTAAAACAATTCAAATGTCCATTAAGAGTAGAATAAACAAATAAAATGTAGTATATTTGTATAATGGATTTCTACATAACAGTAAAAAACTACTGCTACACAAAACAACATGGATGAATTCAGACATAATGGTGAGTAAACAACTCAGGGATAAGAATACATACTAAGGAATCCATTTATGGGCAATTCAAAAATAGACAAAACTAATCCATGGTGATAGAGGTAAAAAAAAAAAAATGGTTATCTCTGAGGGAAATATCATATGCCCAGGGATATGAGGGAGACTCTGGGGTGCTAGGAACATAAAACCTCCTGATACAAGTGATTATTTGGATATGAATATAGGTAAATGATGATATAAAGATAGAGGTTGAGACACAGATAGAGATGTGTGTGTGTGTGCATGTGTGCGTAACAATTCCTCAGGCTAAACACAGGATTTGTGCACTTTATCATATAAAAATTGTACCTCATTGAAGATTTTATTTGTTTATTTGACAGAGAGAGAGAGCACAAGCAGGGGAGTGGGAGGCAAAGGAAGAGGGAGAGGCAGGCTCCCTGCTGAGCCAAGAGCCCAATGTGGGGCTCGATCCCAGGACCCTGGGATCATGACCTGAGCCAAAGGCAGCTGCCTAACCAACTGAGCCAGCCAGGCACCCCTAAATTATACCTCGTTGCAAAAAGAGGGAGGTAATATTTCAAAAAAAACAGAACTCAATATATGACTTTAAAAGCAGATTATACATAGCTGAAGAGAGAATTAAAAGACTGGAGGATAACTCAGTAGAAAATTAAATACAGAAAGGAAAATACAGAAAATCATTTTAAGGGAAATTAGGGACAAGGAACATTTAACATGTGAACAAAGAAAAAATTACAAGGTGGTAGGTAGATTTGAGCCCAGATATACCAGCAATTATAATAAATGTAATTTTGTTAAATATACCAATTAAAAGACCTATCAGACTGGATAAAAATATAAAGTTCAACTCGATGAAGCTTGAAGCTTACAAGAGACACATCTTAAATATAAGAATATGGAGAATGTGAAAGTAAAAGGAGTGTTCAAAAAGATATACTACGCAAACATTAACCAAAGGAAAGCCAGTGAAGTTTACTAATATCAAATTAAACTCAAAAGCAAGAAGCATAAGTAAAGAGGGATCTTTCATAATAATAAAAGGGTCAGGGGGCGCGTGGGTGGCTCAGTTGGTTAAGCGACTGCCTTCGGCTCAGGTCATGATCCTGGAGTCCCGGGATCGAGTCCCACATCGGGCTCCCTGCTCGGCAGGAAGTCTGCTTCTCCCTCTGACCCTCTTCCCTCTTGCACTCTCTGTCTCTCATTCTCTCTCTCAAATAAATAAATAAAACTTTAAAAAAAAAAAAAAAGGAAGTGATCCTAAAAAAAAAAAAAAAGGGTCAGGAAGTATTGACAATTCCAAATTTATATGCATCTAATAATACAGGCTTAAAATATATAAAGCACATTGGGGTGCCTGGGTGGCTCAGTCGGCTAGGCGTCTGATTCTTGGTTTCGGCTCGTCATGATATCGAGCCCCAAGTCGGGCTCCGTGCTCAGCTGGGAGTCTTCTTCTCTCTGTCACCCTCAGCCCCTCCCCCATTCACACTCTCTCTCAAAGTAAAGAAATAAATCTTTAAATATATACATATATATGTATGTATGTATATATTGCAAATAATTACATAGAGGGGAAAAAATAGATGAATCCACGATCAAAATAAAATACTTTAACAAATATCTATCCAAAGTGGATAAAATAAGCAGACAAAAATATCAGTAAATTTTTGAAGACTTGAGCAACGTATTGAAATCTCACCAATTTTAAATAGTTAAACACATTGTATTCTCTATTTTCTGATTATAGTGGAATTAACCTATAATTGTGAAAAAAATTAAAAATGCTTTTAAATAACCTATGAGTTAAAAAAACAATAATGTAAAATAGAAATATTTTGAAATGAATGAAAATGAAAGTAGAACATATCAAAACTTAAGAGATTAAAGTCAAAGCGCTCAGAGGGAAATTTTGTAAATTTAAATGCACATAAGAGAGAAAGAAAAAAGGCTAAAAATCAATCATCAAAGTCTCCATTTCAACAAATTTTAAAATAACAATAAATTAAACCCAAAGAAGGAAGAAACAAAGCTTAAAGACTTATCTAGAAGAGACGTGTGAACGTGGCTGTCTAATGAAGTAAACCCCAGGGAGATTCACATGTGAGCCACAACACTGTAGACAGAGTTACACCAGCAAAGGCACTGCCAACTTAGACTGAATGGGATAGAAGTAGAACTAAATTAAAGGAGCTGATTTGATCCCAAAATTCCACTGACAGGAATAAGACTGGGAAAATGACTCCACTGCAGACATGCACCATCTTTCACAGAAAAAGGAAGGATGACTCAGAGGGTGGAGCCAAGAGGCCAAAGGACAGAACCAAGCACTCTGAAGAATCATTTCTGGGCCTCCAGACCTAATCAAGGAACCTCCAACATGTGCCCAGCTGGGTGAGAGAACTGCTATGGACCAGTGACTCCTTAGCGCCTCCCATTTCCCCCTCTTTAAAGAGGCATACCTACAGTGGCTACGCCATGCCAGTCCCACCACTGTGCGTGAGGTGTAGGGAACAGACAACTTATCTCTAGTTTCGTGGATCTGAAGATGGAGAGGAATGATACTGAGGAGCTGTCCTTACAGAACTTGGAACTGGCCGAGCCTCACTGTGAGCAAAGCACACTTGGAGGAGTTTGAACCATGCATAGGAAGAAAAGGATCAGGTGGGTATAGCTGCAAGGAAATGAGGGGTTGAGAAGAGTTGGGGGGCAGTTATGGAAGAGAATTGAGCCTCCAGTCAAGGGTCAGGGAAGTTTACCCTCACTCTCAACAGGGGAACTGAAAAGCCACATGGCAGTCAGTGTATGTGCAGAAAAAGGTGAAAAAATGTGGCCAGATCTCAACCCTGAACTCTAAGGTTGTATATCCAACTAGACCTGTTCCACATTTTTCACTAGGATGTCTCAAAGATACCTCAAATTGAACATTTCCATGACCAAATCTGGTCTAGTAGCTTCCATATGAGTGAATGACAAGACTCTGTCCATTTGCATGAGGTAGAAATCGAGGCATAGTTCTTGATACCTTCCTCCTCCTTACCACTCATCATCTGATCGGTCACCAAGACCAGAAGATCCAACTCCCTAAGCAATTCTAATATCAGCCCACTTTTCTCCATTCCCCTCTCCTGCGTCGCCAACTACCACCACAATCCAAGCTGCAGAATCCACACTGGCCTCAGGAAATGATCAAAGCAACGCTCCCCCCCCCCACCCCCGATATCAAGACTGCTTCTTGTGGCCAATACACTCTCTTCAAAATTCAAGTCCCATTGTGACTTTCCCTACTTAAACCATTAGATGGCTTTCTGAGGCTCTTGGGCTGAGGATCAGAGTGCTCACCTGCCCAGTGGACACTCCACAGTCTCCACCTGCTGGCCTCCCCAGCTCCCTTGCTCCTCTCTCCCTCCAGCCTCACTGGCCCGCCTCTTCTCAGTCCCTGGGGTTACCGGGCACCCTTCTACTTGGCCACTGCACAAGATCCCCTTCTCCCTCCACCCTCAAACCTGGCCCTTCTCCCAGGAAACTCCCAGATTTCGGCTGGGGGCTTTCGCCCAGCCGCCCCCCCCCCCACTTTAATACATGTCCCATTAAACAATACTCCTTTCCTTGGCATGCCGTGCTTGGGTCCATTTGCCCCTTGAAATAAGCCTAAGCAGTAGAGGATATTCTCAGTCTCCCCTTACACATGAAGAGACATGGGCCCAGAGGAGTGAAGAGAAATGGCCAAGGTCACAGAGCTGGGGACACTGAAGGAACAGGAGGCTCAGGACACATCCGACTAGCAGAGAGGGGGAAAAACTGTCGGGAAAGTACTTCTCACTTAGAATATGAGGATAAGTAAGAACAAGCAGAGAAGTAAAATGTTGTGATTAGGGATCCCTTACTTGTAAACTCCTTCCCTCCTGCACGTCCTCTTTCTCTGTTCTCCCTCGCTCTTTCCTCCCTCCCAGCATTCAGTAGCTAACCTGTCTCTCTTTAAATAATTCCCAAGGAAGCTGCCTGAACAGTCTTTCCCACAGAATTGAAAATTCCCTGCAATAAAAATGTCAAGGGTGAAATAAGACAATGCATTTTCTCAGCCCTACATCAGGCCAAATTACACAATAAAGGACCAACAACTGAACAATAAAACTCAGGATGAGGGCCACCTTGAACTTGCGGGAACCCCAGCCGAGGTCTGTATTAAATGGAGTGGGTGGTGCAGCTGAAGTTGTCATTCTCCAGCACTTTTGTACACGGGGGAGGTGGCCAATCTGCTCAGCCCCTCCCCAGCCTCCTCCCCTGCCAGGGCAGATACAAACCCTGGAGAAACTCTGATCAACTCACAATGTTGATTGCTTAGAAACTGTCCTTCTTGCTAGAAGTAAAAGTTTGATTGTGCCTGCTTGGAGTTCCTCCACTGGAAGCCCTGGGGGCCCAATGTCCCTGGGGCTCTGGAAGCCATCCCTTCCCTAGCTCTGCACTGGGCACAAAGCACCTGCTGAACTGAATGCAGGATTGTGATCATGCATGCCCCAAATGGAGCAGTTCAGCCAGGCTGACAGCACAGCCACACTGGGAACGCGGGAGCAGCTGGGCCCATCCCTGCACGCGTCCAGAAATCCCACTCCCAGCGCAGAGAAGTGACCAGGGCCTCTCTCATACTGTCTCTTTCGTTAAGCAGCCCATTCATGCTTCCCAGCTTTCTTTGTTTTTTTTTTACTTTTTTCAACTTTTTTATTTAGGTGAAAGGACTCAAAGACTCCTCTCCCCAGAGTAGCTGAAAATCTTCCTCTGTCCAAATAACCAATTTGCACCTTGTTGTTCCATTAGTGACCAGCACTTTCTATCCTGGACTTGTCTGATGTTAGAACACAGTGCAGGGCCCCTGAGGGGCTTGGAACACCTGGCACCAGCTCTGAGTCTCTGGAAATGCCTTGGGAACACTGCCTCCTCTCTAGGCCTGTCCAGGACAAGGTTGGGGCCCAGCCCAAAGAATGAGGTGCGAGCCCTCCCCAGGGTCCCCGTCCCCAAAATGACCCACAACAGGCCAGTGTCAGAGCTGGATGACTTGTAAAGTTGATTTAGATTTTAAGGGTTTTGGGGAGAAAATGCTTACTGTTTCTAGAGTCAAACTAGACATGGATGATGACGTTATGATGTGCTGACCACCGAGGTGTCATTCTGTTCCACTGTTCATTACACTGGATCCAAACTCCCACACACACTCCCCATGTTTAATCACCAGATCAGTCCAATTTCCCCACTCCTCTGAGGCTTCCTTAATTTGATTTTGCCATCACAGACAAGAAGGGGAAATGCCAAAGATGCTTAGTTACTCACCAGAGACTGTCAGTTTCTCCCGATTTGTTAATAAGGAAAATAGGACCCAGAGCATAGATATCCTGCCCAAGGCTAGAGACCCAGCTGCCATCAGACCCAGAGCCCTCCAAGTCCTCCAAGTAGGTTCTCTGTCCACAGGAAGATTCACGTTAGGGCAGGTGCATTTGTCTCCTTCAAACACTATCACCAGCCCCCAGTGGCCTTCTGCTTGTCTATCCTGGCTCTGAAAACCTATTGCTTTTTGGTTTTCATCCTATTTTCTATAAAGATTAAGATAATGCTTGAAATCTAAGGTCCCTTTAAAGTATCAGTGACAAGACAGCACTGGGTTTAGGGCTTCCCCTGAGATGGTGATATGTTAAGATATAAACTTAGTCCCAGGGAAATCAGCATGCGCACGCACACACACACACACCATGGTGGTGTCAGAGGAGGCCTGGTGGAGAGTCAGGACTTTCCAACATTGCCCAGTAGTAACGAGGTGGCCACCCTGCCACCCCACCCCCTACGGCTTCTAGGAATTCATCCTCTCCATCCCCCAGGGCATCAACAGAGGCCCAGAAGGGAACCTGGATTTCCACCCCACCAGACCGTAACAAGGCCACACCCCCTTCTCTCAGTGACAAGGCATCAGAGGTTGCGTGCTAAAACAGATTTAAATAAAATCCCAAATACCCAAAATGTTCAGGACACAACCAAAAATCACTAATCATACCAAGAAACAGAAAAATCTCAACTTGAATGAGAAAAGACAGTCAACAGATCCCAACACCAAGATGACACATATGCTGGAATTATCTGACAAGGATTTTGAAGCAGCCATCATAATTATGTTTCAATAAGGAATTATGAACACACCAGAAATAAATGAAAAATTGGAAGCCTCAGCAAAGAAACAGAAGATACAAAGAAACTAAAGGACATTTTATAACTGAAAAATACCATAACCAAAGCTTTTTAAAAACTCACTAGATGGCACCACAGCGGAACAGAAAAGGCAGAGGGGAGAACTGGTGAACTGGAAGAGAGGACAGTAGAAATCTCCAATCTGAACATCAGTGAAAAAACAGACTAGCAACAAAAAATTAACAGTCTCGGGGACTTGTGGGATGATAATGAAAGATGCAACACTCATGTCATCCAAGTCCTGGGAAGAGGGAGGGAGACACACACACACACACACACACACACACACACACACACACACACACA
>NW_027397064.1:1198638-1199187 GCF_003265705.2 Callorhinus ursinus
CACACACACACACACACACACACACACACACACACACACACACACACCCCTACAGATTCAAGAAGCTAAGCAAACACCAAAAAGGATAAACCCAACAAAATCTGCACCAAGACACATCGTGAGACCCCTAAAAGCTAAGGACAAAGAAAACACCTTGAAAGCACCGAGAGAAACATCTTTTTTTTTAAGTTTATTTATTTAAGTAATCTCCACACCCAACATGGGGCTCAAACTCACAACCCCGGGATCAAGAGTCGCATGCCCTACCAACTGAGCCAGCCAGACACCCCCAGATACATCTTACCTATATAAGAAAAACAATTTGAATGACATGGTCTGTCATCAAAAACCACGGAGGCCAGAAGGAAGTGGCATGATATCTGGCAAGTGCTGAAAGAAAAGAACCGTCTGTGAAATATCTTCAAAACCTAAGGCGGGGGGTGCCTGGGTGGCTCAGTCGATAAGCGTCTGCCTTTGGCTCAGGGTCCTGGGATCGAGTCCTGCATCGGGCTCCCTGCTCGGCAGGAAGCCTGCTTCTCCCTCTCCCAC
>NW_027397064.1:1199287-1284976 GCF_003265705.2 Callorhinus ursinus
CTGTCAAATAAATAAATAAAATCTTAAAAAAAAAAAAAAAACTTAAGGGGGAGACCCAGACATCCTCACATGAAGGAAGACTCAGAGAGTCTGTCACCAGCAAACCTGGCATAAAGAACAGCTAAAGGAAGCTGTTGAAATAGAAAGGAAATGAGAAATGAAGGATCTTGGAACATCAGGAAGGAAAACAGAACAAGAGAAAATGTAAAAATATGGGTAAATACAATAAATTGGGCTTTACAAAAATATTTTGCCAAACATTCATGTTTTTCAGAACTTTATAACAGCATCATCAGATGCACGGTTGGTGGGCACCTGAGAAGTCACTGATACTTCCTAGATGTTTTTCAAAGCTAATTTGGAAGAGTTTCATTCAGATTTCACAAATAAAAAACAATGTCTGATTACTTTGTTTGCTCTTCAAAATATTCACCATCCTTATTTATAAGTCAGATTTCCCACTGACAGAATTACACATTCATAAAATCTTTAATTTTATTCCCAAGTTTATTCCAAATAGAATTGCCCAGTTTAGCAAATACAAATACAGGCTGTCTGGTGAAATGTAAATATGATATGGGACATAGTGATACTAAAATTTACCAGAAATTCTAATTTATCTGGGCTTCCTGTATTCAGTCTGGCAACCCCACAGGACTTCAATCATCGGAGTCTACAGAATGGGTGCTCTCCCGAGTAGAAGCTCTTCTAGAACCTTGTCCTCTCCCAGCAAGAACCAAGGGACCTGTCATCTCAGTACCACCAGTCTTGGGACAATAAATAACGTCCTTGTTCAGAAATGTCCCATTTCCATACATCAGGAAGTTCTGGGTTCTTTAAAGTTTGAATTCATCAGGGTAAGGACTATCTGGTCTTAGGGACCCTAGAGAAGAAATGAAAGTCTTTAAGGTACTGTCAGGCAAACACTAGTGGGGTGTCTCTAAGGCGGACCCCCCTCCAGCTCGATCTACAAGCATTCACTGAGCACCTATTCCAACCCCCCACGGTGTGAGGACCACAACCCTTTCAGGGTGTGAGGATTCCCAGCACAGCTTGTGGGAAGGAGCGTGGCATGGAGGGGAGAGGGAAAGGTGGGCCCCCAGAAATGGAGGGAGGGCTGGTGGGGCCCCTGAGGAGCAGGGCGTGATGGGGTCTAGAGGGCAGGAGGGAGGCGGAATGGCATGCAAGAAAGCTCCTCCCAGCTATGGGCAGAGGGTGGCACCCAGCAGAGCAGACAGGAGGCCGGACAGGAGCTAGGAGGCTGTCCCCACTGGTGCGGGAGCACCCAGAGGTGGACACCAGGAAGACAAGGAGGAGAAGTGGGTAGCCCACATCCACCCAGCCCCAAGTCCTGTTGGGCAGATTCTGTCCCTCCACATGTTCTCGGAGACCCTGCCACGTGCCAGGAGTAAGGCTGGGTCTTCCTTCCATCACCACAACCATGAATCGGGGAGGGGGCACTGAGCTGGGCATGGCAATGCTCATCCATGAAGCTTTTCGAGGTCTGGCCCCAAGTCGCCCAGTGCACGTTCATGTAGTTGTATCTCACACAGCTGAAATTCTGGTAAGGTGTTACAAGCCATGAAACTCACGCAGACCCAGGCGCTGGGCCCACGGCGCTCCAGGGCCACTCTGGAGCCCGCAGCTCACCACGGCTCGGCTCACGCTCCATCTGTAACAGTATGGAGAGCCCCGGTGGGATTCCAAAACCATCAGTGCACATTTTCCAAAGCCCTTCCCAGGGCTCCCGAACATGAAGCCGGACACCCTGGACACAGACCTGGGGGAGAAGGAGCCTGGGGGGAGCCACCGGCCCACTGTCGCCCTTGAGGCAACAACACAGCAGGCAAGGTATTCGCTGGAGGCTATTTCAGTCCATAAAACGAATTCATTCTTGTCAAAACACATTTTCTTTCTTTCTTTCTTTCTTCCTTTATCCTTCCTTCCTTCCTTCCTTCCTTCTTTCTTTCTCTTTCTTTCTTTTTCTTTTTCTTTCTTTTTCTTTCTTTCTTTCGTCTTTCCTTCTTCCCTTTCTTTCTTTCTTTCTTTCTTTTCTTTTCTTTTCTTTTCTTTCTTTCATTCACTCAACAGCTTTATGAAGTACCTATTATAAGCCAGGCCCAGGACATACAGCAAATGAAACAGGAAGCTCCTTCAAATCAAAGGACACTGGTTTCCCTGGGAAATACCAGCTCCCACTCTAACCTGTCTGCCCAAAGAAGAGCCTTGGCTTGAGCCTGAAAGGTGAAGTTCTAGCAGAGGCCTATCGTAGGATCTGGCTTTGGGAGCGCCCCCACCATGTGGGTGGAGTGACCGTGGCCGACCACACCGCCTCACCTCCCTGAGCCTCCGCCTCCGCATCCGTGCTCAACGTCAGGCTGAGCGGGACTCCGCTGGCCGCCCAAGGCCTTCTCTGAAACCAGCAGGGGCAGATCCACCGTCCGTCCTCACTACCACGGCCACACACTGACCCTTTCACTGAAGCCCATGGTACCATCAAGCATCAAGCACAAACAGACCCGTCGATCTGTTTCTCGGCTCCTTACGCTGCTGGCCTACTGGTCTTACTGGTCTGTTCATCTGTCCCTGTACATAACAGCGCTTCCTGTCTGTACTGCCTCCTTAGGGCAAGTCCTCAAGTCAGGGGGAGCAAGACTCCCAGGGTCTTTTCCTCCAGCACTGGTTGGCTAGCTTCATCCCTTTACATTACTGCATAATTATTAGAATTGCCTTTCAAATTCAAAAAAGAAACCAGGAAACATATTTTTTTTTAAAGATTTTATTTATTTGACAGAGAGAGACACAGCAAGAGAGGGAAACACAAGCAGGGGGAGTGGGAGAGGGAGAGGCAGGCTTCCCGCTGAGCAGGGAGCCCGATGCGGGACTCGATCCCAGGACCCTGGGATCATGACCTGAGCCGAAGGCAGACACTTAACGCCTGAGCCACCCAGGCACCCCGAAACCAGGAAACATTTTAATTGGAATTGCATTAAGTCTCAATGTGGAGAAATTTGACATTTTTATATAGTCTCTTTGGATCGTGATGTCCCTCAAAGATATCTTGCATGCCTTCTGCTGCACACAATCCTGGGTACTTGCCTTTTATGCCACTGTAAACCGGACCTTTTTAAATCTTAAATTTCTAATTTCCTGGTTTTGATGCACAGGATGAGACCGATTTCTTAGTGAGGGGGAGGGCAGAGGAGGAGGGAGAGAGAGAATCTTAAGCAGGCTCCACACTGAGCACGGAGCCCAACATGGGGCTCAATCTCCCCAACCCTGAGATCACGACCTGAGCCAAAATCAAGAGTCGGACACTTAACTGACGGAGCCACCCAGGCGCCCCAGACTGATTTTATAGTTGATTATGCACTCAACAACTTTATAAACTTTTTTACTAATTCTAATAATATATCTGTATATACTTCAGGATTTTTTATATTTATATTGTCAGATAACAAGTTTTATTTTCACGGTTCTGATTCTTACGACATCTGTTTATTTTTGTTGTTAATTGCCTAAGTGCTCCCAACTCAAAAGCAAAGCTTTAAATTTTTCACATTGTTACAGTGTTTGCCATGGGTTTTTTTAACAAGTAACCTGTCAGAGCAAAGATACCTCCTTCCATTCCCAGTTGTCAGCGTTTTTTCTTATTAAACATGTTTTCTGCATCCACTAATATGATCATATAATTTTTATCCCTTAATCTGTAAATATGGTGAAACATATAATTTACTATATAACATAAACATTATTAAGGAAGGCCAAAACACACACACACACACACACACACACACACACACACACCCCAAAGTGTGTACCAGCTCAAAAAATTGCAAGTTTACCGCCTGTGTAACAGCCCAAGATGGAGGTTTCTGACCGGCAAGAAGCGCTTCTTCACACTCCAGCTCTCCCTCCTTGGACTCCGCTGTCCCCACGGAGCCTGTCGTCACCCACATCCAGGGAGCAAACACAGGGGGGCACAGACCTGGAGGAGCCTCAGGCTGGGGATGGCATGCCCCGGGGATGAGCAGGCGTTGGTCCGGGCCGTGTGCTTCCCAGTAACAGCCGCACACTATGAAAGAGGAGCGCGGCCTCCAGGGTGGAGGCAGCTGCTGCTGACATAAACCCAAGGTGGTCTTAATGCACCATATTTTATATATCGCTCAACCAAGTTTTCTGGGTTTTCTTTAGGGTTTCGCATCTATGCCTGAGATAGGCCAGTATTTTTTCTCCTGCCATTATTTGTGGGGTTTTGCCGTCAGGGTTACGCTAACTTCCTAAGATGAGGTTAGTTGTGCCTGTTGCAAATGTACTGCCTCTGAGCAGGACTTCCACCTTCCACACCCGAGCCCGCTGATGCGGTGCCAGGCTCTGTCGGTAGGGGGAGCAGGAGGGACACTGGAGGAGGAAGTTTCTCTTCCTGGTTCTGCTCGGCTTTCCTTCCTCCCGGTTCCCAAGGCCCTTGGTTGGATGCTGCACACCCAGGGAAGCTCGCCTCCCAGTGAGTGCCAGGGCACCCGAGGCGGCTTCCTGGTGGAGAGTTCAGTGGCACCCCCGCAAGCAGCTTCCCGTAGGTCCTGCAGGTACCCTAGCCAGCTTCTGGAGAGTTCAAGGACACCCCTGTGGAGGGCTTGTCAGCAGCTCACCAGCAAGCTCACCAGTCCCCAAAGGGCTTCTCAGCAAGTCTGATGGCACCTCCCTTCCCCATGGGCAGCTTCCAGGTGAATCGTGTAGACAACCCACAGTGGGGGGGGGGGTCTGCCTTCTGCTAGCTTCTAGTTCTTGCCCACCAGTCTTACCCCAACAAACCTGGACCATCTCCAGTCCAGATCGACCCAACAAATTCCTCTGCCATCTGTTGAGCTGAAAACGACACTATCTCCAACAAGGTCTCAATCCCCACACCCTGAGGGAGGGATTCCTCCCTTCCAGATTTGCTCCGGTGTAATTAAATCCTTGGAAATAGTTAATATTCTTTGTACCAAACCTGCTTTGTTCCGATTGTGGTATGGTTACTCTCTGCTGGACTTGACCCTGGCTGATACGACCCTGGTACCAGGAGTAATCACAAGGGATAGACTTGCACAGATGGGGATTTGGGAAGTGCTTTGTACTCCTACTAATCCTAAGCAGTGTTGCGCTCATTACCAGCGGGAAATGGGATGCTAGTAATCTCTGGCCAGCACTGGCATTAAGAATTAATCAAGCTATCACCTTTGGCTGATGGTGATTCTGACCAAAGCAAGGGCCTTGGAGCCCCAGGAGCTGCTGAGCTGGTCTTTTCATGGTGGTAATAATGACGAGAGAAACTCCGACGTGGGCTAGCTATAGGAAGGATACAGGTCTAAAGATGCTGAGAATCATCTTGCAAAGCTACAGTTACTAGAACATTTATGAATGCCCACTTACAAGGGGCACATCCCCTCTAATTTTGCCAGTCTCCCCCACTCCCTACTATTAGTTTCTGCACTAATTATGGCTCCTACATAGATAGCCCCTGTAGGGCTTACAAATCAATGGTACCTGCCTACTAGGTTCTGGACTTCAGGAGACATGGCTCCTAGGTAGGTCCTGGGAAGAAAGCTTCCCCCCAGCAGTGCTGGGGAATGTGGCACAGCCCCTGGATACAACAGACCCAACTCATACGGCTTGGAGATGCACTGGCGGGGGGCAGGTGGAGGGGACCCAGTCTCGAAGCCCTTCAATTACTTCCTGAAGGTCTTGGGCAGCAGATCAAGCCAAAAGTGGACTGAGAGTTCTTTCCTGTCATCAACTCTCCTCCTACCACCCATCCCCTCAATGCTGCAGACCCCAATTCTGCTCTCAACCCGCCCCACATAGTAAACAGAAACCGCCAGATAAAAGGTGGTTTGAACAATAAGGCTTTTATTTCCATACCCAGCATAATAATGGGAGGAAGGCAGTTCCTTTGGAAGTTTGACTTGGAAGCTGGACAAATCCAACAGGAGTCATGAGGCCAACAATTATCTCTGAAAAAAAGGTAAACCATCCCTGGAAGCCACAAAAAGGCCCCAGCCGAGTTCTCTTAGCCAAAGCTGAGTCACACCCATGCCGTAACTAGTAAGAAGAGAATGAGGTCCACCAGTGGGCTCAGGCTGCTGGTTGAGTCCCTCCCAGCCGGCAGAGCTCGTGAGATGGCCTCCACCATAGGCACTGACAGAGGTAACTTTGGCAAGGGTCCCGGGCAGGTGAGAAAGTGCAGCAGAGCCCCTAAGAGCCTCCCACACACCTGGCACTCATCAGTATCCCCAAGGTGGGTGTTCAACTTCTGGCTGACAGCATCCTCAGACACTATTCTCAGAACTTCTCTCCACGCACACCCTGTTACAGTGAACGAGAGAACACATCCCCTGCACACTTAAAGCCTTTCTCCAGTGTGATGCTGAATGAGGTAAGGCCCTTGGTTGAAGGTTTTCTCACACTGGCTGTGCTCAGAAGGCCTTTCTCTATGGTGAATTTGCCGGTGCTGAACGAGGAAGACTCTTGGTGTAAGACACTTCGAGCATCTCTGCCTTCAGAGTCTTCATCGAGTGTGAATTTGCTAAGGGTGATTGAGGTTGGATCTGCAGCCTAATGCTTCCCCACACTAGTCATACTTAAAAAGGCTCTTATGCAGCACAAATCTGAAGTTTGAGCAGGTTTTCCCACATTTGCTGTGCTAACATCTTTCTAGGCTCTGAATTTTCCATGCTCAATCAGAGCAGTGCTTCATTCTGTGCCTTTAAAAGGAATTTTCCCAGGTGTGAACATTCTGCTGCTGAATGCGCTCTGAGATGTGGCCTCTATGAGCCCCTTCCCCGTGAACCTTCTGGTGCCCCGCGAGTATGGATCCTGCCCCGAAGGCATCCTTCCCGCCCTGGCTGCGCTCTCAAGGCCGTTCTCCAGGCCTTGAACCGCCTTGCTGATGAGGCCAGAGCTGTGGCTACAGAACTTCCCACACTCACTGCCCTCAGGCCGTCCTCCGGCGTGGCTGCGGGCAGCACCCTCGTTTGCTGTGCCTTCCCGAGGGAAAGGCGTCCCCTGGGGGGCTGCGGGGCTCCCCCCCACCGAGCGGCCGGGTGCTGCAGGAAGGCGCATGGAGGGCCTCCCCGACGCATGGCCTCCGCGGCTCTTCTGCAGCGTTTCTCCCAGCTGCGGCTCCGGCCGCAGCCGCTCCCGCACGCCTCGGCACAGGCAGGTTCTACCCGCCCCGGCGCCGGGGACTCCGCCGGGGACTCCGCCCGAGCCACGCGGCGCACGGACCTGCCCGGGGGTCCCGACCCGGGATACTCTTACAAGGCACCCCGCCCGATGGAGCCAGCCCCGCCGCATCAGCACGCGGCCTCCGGGTAAAGGCTCGCGGCCACACCCCCGGGACCCCGGCCGGGAGTCCTCGGCCAGGACCGCGAGAGACCGCACCAGCGCCGAGAGTTCGGCTCCAGAAGTCCCGCCCCCACCCCGTCCGCGCGCAGGGGAACGCCCCCTCCTGGGTTCTCAGCGGCCCGGCACCGCGTGACATCATCAAAATGGGCGCCGGGAAATGACCTTTCCACACGAGGCGGGGCTTCGCTCCTTCTTAAAGGAGACGCGCCAAGATTTACAAGGTGGCGCTCCAGGGCCACCTCCCGCAGAGCAGTGGGTGTGGTTACCGTCGGAGCCCCTCCTTGGAGTTGTTTTTCTAGAAATTTGACTTTCACATTTCCCATCCCAAACTTGTTGATGGTACCCTTATCACTGGGAACGTGGTCTGTAGCACTGCCCGTTTTCCCTGCGACCGGTATACCTCTTTGTCTTGACTAGTCTCCCTGGAGGTGTACGTATTTTAATTTAGGAAGCAGCAACTTCTGGCTTTGTTGCTGCCCTCTTGCCTTTGTTTTTTAAAGAATTTCTGCCGCTTCTTACTCCCCCCTCCTCTACTCTTTGGGTTCATTTTGCTGTTCTTTTCTGCCCTCGCACCCCAGCCCTCCTTCCATTTGGCTTGGCCTCTTGACCTCTGCCCCCGGAAAACGAGGAGGCGGCTCTTCCTCACACACTTCCCACCCTCCACCCTGGGAAGTCTCAGGGCTGTGGTTCAGACTCAGTGCCGATGCTGCGAGGACCAGGTCGGCACCCCCACCGCGGGGTCGGCCAGTATTACTGCGCTCTCTGCTTCTGGCCCATCGTTTTCTCCTCGAGCTACGGCCCTTGGTTTCCCAGGAACTCGTCAGTAACTGAATCCCAGCCCCTACCCAAGCATGTTCAGAGGCAGGAGTCTGAGGACACAGACCCCTCCGCGGCCTCCCCACTTCTCCTCCGGGCTGGGTACCTTCTCTGGTGCACAGCCGCCTTCCTGGAGGCTTTCACTACGCGCGCGGCCAGGTCGCCTCCTGGTGTCGGGTCCCCCATTTCCTGCGTACCATGTTGTCCCCTTGCTTGGTGTACTCCCTCATTTTGGTGGGGCACATCCTCTTACGGTTTCCTAAGGGTATGTGGGACATAAATGTCTTAAAGACACTTCAAGTCTTTGGCTTGGCTTTTAATCTAGCCGAAAATACTCCCGTCAGAATTATGAAAGGGAAGGACCACCCTCCTCTATGGCCCAGTGTGGCATCCGAGGACTCCGGGGCCCTTCTGATACCTGATACTTCGTACATGTCCTGTCTGTTCTCTCCACAAGTCGCAGGATCTTTTCTCCAGTATTGAAATGTCAGTGATGTGTGCTGGCAGGTCGTCTTCCGTTGTGTTAGCACTACATGGGCTCTTGTAATCTGGAAACTCTGCCCTTTGTTCTCAGAATTCCCTTGATTTGTTGGAATCTACTGTAAGACATGTGACCATTTGCTGGCCACATTCAGTGTTGGTCTGTTAGGTCTTTCCTTTGTCAAAAACCAAACTGCATACTGAATTAAACAAAACAGAAAGAGGAGTCCATCGCAAGGCTTTCAGCCTGCAAACCAGGTAACTCAGGGCTACAAAAGCAATGAGTTCTGAGTTGCTCACAGACCACGGGGCTCTAATGGGACAAATACAAAAGCTACTTTGGTTTTTCAGCTGACTGGTTGCCTAATGGTGTTCTTTCTTATTTGGATGAGGGTAACTGAGTCAGGGAACAAAAAGTCCAGAGTTGGGCATAACAGACCCAGTATTTGGGGGCCAGCCAGCATCCTCTGCTGACTTCTGAGAAGGGCCTTCAATTCCTGTAAGATTGCTTCCTTTACACACCAATGGAGATGAAATGATCTCCATTTCATCCCTGACTTATATAAGCGACTCCGTTTTCTTCTGGTTCTACACCTTAGGCTGATGAGATTCCCCAAGAAGCCTCTTCTGCTCTATTCCTGCCTGCAGGACATGAGCCTGAGTCCCAGCTGAAGAGGGCCTACGGAAGGCTGAGCGTGGCAGGTCTTGTACTGGGCTGGGGCAGACACAGGCTGCCCAACTGTGTGTAGCAGAGTCAGGACTACGTCTCAACCTGGCTCTCAGCCAGTCCTCCCGCTCTCACCCACAGCCACTTCGAGGGTACCTGAGCTGCCGATGCCAGAGCCTTTGGGAGCTTTGCAGTGAAATCAGATTCTCAGATACTTCCTTTTTACAAGGGGGTTTTCTCAGATGTTTCGAGATCAGTTACCATTTATCTGTTTTCTTGAGAGCTTCATTCCTAAATTTTGTTGCTATTCAGTCATCTTAGTGGATTTGTACATTTTTTAAGAAGTAAAATTCCACGGTCATTTAATGGGATTTCAGAAAGGAGTTATGGCAAACAGCCACACCTACTGCACAGAAGGCTGGGAAATGAAGACTATTCTGGGAATTTAAGTGTCCAGCTAACACTGTGGCCTCTGTTATCACAGATGAATACTGGATACGCCACCCAACTGGCTGGAAAGCCACCCAATCTCAACCACACAAACTGAGCAGGTTTTGAGACAGAAAGAAAGTGAGGCCACGTTTCCAGCAGAGCAGGAGAGGTGTGTGTGCAGCCAGGGGTCGGGGGGTGGTCAGGGTGTGAGGAATGAAGAAGATTATCTGAAACAGCAGACACAGAGAACATGCTAGTGTCGCTGAGACAGGAATAAATGTCTTTATTTAGTTCCTTCACTCCTGGGTTCATCCCAAGGCTTTATACCTTACCTTCCCGCTGTCAGAGAGACCCAGAAACAATGGTTCTGCCCACAGTTCTCCACCACTTCCCCCTGCAGAGCACTGTAGGGACAATTCACCTTGCTTGAAAGCCATGGGTTTCAAACACTTTAGAGGCACATTCTCTTCAAACTGGAAACCCCACTAAGTAAAACAGGCTCGGCCAGAAATTTAAATCTGTGCCACATTCTGGGTGCCCCTCTAGAACTAAGATCCCGTGGAGCAGTTCAAAAAAGTTCCTCTCTCCATATCATTAGAAACTTTCCAGAGAGCCAGTCACTTGGCTGAAATGTGTATTCAAAGATTTCACAAGACCAATTTCTACCCATTGAGATAAACAGTCCAAAAAATTAAGGCATTGGGGAGGGGGGGTTGAATTAAAGGGTAATAAAGCATTTATTAAAGTTACAATAGCATATCAAAGACATCTATCATACTTTTGGAAACTCTTAACCAGGCACAAGTGCAAGAACAGTCGCGGCCCCAGCTGCTGAGGGCAAACACGCCTTCATTCCCAAAGCAGGAGGGACAAACAGGGTCTACGGTGAACGTTCCCGTCAGCGTGTCTCCAGGCACACAGGCCCACTGCGGGTCACATTCTTGTGCCGACCACACAAGCCCCGGGAGCTGTGCCAACACTGCAGGGCAGAGCAGGGACACTGCTGGCTAAACCACGGCAGCAAGTTGGACTTCACACGTTCACCAACACCACACTCAAACTGCACTGATGCACATTCAGACATTACTTGGTAGAGATATGAAACCAAACCAACTTAAAAAAAAAAAAAAAAAAAAAGGATGCCCATGCATTCCAGACACTGCACAACTTCATGTTGAGGCCACAGAAGTCACCCCTTCTCCCCGCCTCACTTCATCTGATTGTCTGCCTAGAATGTATAGTGTATATATATACACTCTGTACCTCACTACACTCCAAAATCTGCACGTCCCTCCCATGGAATTCTCCTGGGACACAGTCCCACTAACCATTCATGAGTTCACATCGGTTATTTTATTCCACACCAAGGGGTCAGGTTCTGGGGGGTTGGAGGGAGTAATAAGTAAGCCAGGGAGAAAGAGGTCACATAGCCAAATGAGGCACTTCCAAGTTGGTGCGGAATCCGGACCACTCAGGACTGCTCACTGAGTGCCTGGCGGGCAGCCCAAGGGACAGAAGTGGAAGCTGAAGTCTCAGTTCCAGAAGACCCACTATGAGCGCCATCACCAACATGCCACAGAGCCACCAGCACTCGGGGGGCCATGGGCCCCCAAGGCCTGAGGTAAAGGCAGCCCTCACTGAGAAGCCACACAACACTTCTGGGGAGTGTTTCTCATGGATTCAGGAATGGCCAGAGGCCCGTCACCACAGGCAAGCTGTCATGCCACCCCATAAGCAGGCACTTGCTGACACCACACACGGTGACCTCGGAGCTTGCTCTTAAGACTACGAGCAGCAGAAATGCAACAACGTACAGGCTGTTTTAAGAATCCAAGAGGAATTTCTCCTCGTTACGTAAACATACACCGTAGCTAGACTGGGGTTCCCGGACTCTGCAACTTCAGACACTGGCAAAGTTAAAATCTGGGACCTGACAAAGAGCAGCCAACATTTTATCTTCCAACCAAGAGCATTTTAAAAAATAAAAATACTGCCCTCTATTATCACCTTCATTACATAAAAGTCCATTTTATCATCCAAATTAGGAAGGACATTATCTCAGAATAAAAGATAAATCTTTAGGTTGAATAAACTTGATTTCGTAAGTTATTTAATGTGTCCTTGTCCTACGGACGTGCACAGAGCCCTCTGCCCCGTGGGGTCCCCAAGGTCACAGGCTCTTCCAGCACCGTCACCACCTCCAATGCACATCCCACCAAGAGGAGGGACAAGGTCACCCAGCAGTTCACAGCCACAGGGACTGCTCAGTGCAGTGTCCCCCACACGTCCTGGGGGCAGGCATGGCCGGAGCGCGGCCTCCCAGCTCCTGGGGCCCGCGTGGGAAAGCGCAGGCAAAGCACTTCTCTCTCAGGCTGTTTCCTTCACTCAGACCTCTGCTTGCTGCACATTCCTCCTCCCCTTCTACCTCCACATGAACCTTTGATTTAAAAAATCAATTCAGAAGAAGGAAAAAAGGATGGCACTTAAGCCTGAGAACTGAAACACAGTCAACAACAGGAAACTGCTGGTTGTCCTCTTTTTAAACTCACCTAACAAGTACATGCCGACAGAAACTTCCCAAATGTCAGAACAGAACATCAAAAACCAAGCATCGCTGCCCTAAACCCTTTTCTGGAACAAGGCAGGACATAAATAAATAAATATATAAATAACGTAAATAATATGAAAAGGCACAGCCACACGTGACACGGATGGCTTTGGGAAAGAGACTCCGCTCTGGCAGGCAGGACGCCAGAGCGGAATTCTCAGAGGTTATCAACACTGCCCCTGACCCCGACCCCAACCCCTGCCCATCTGTCCACAGCAGCCAAAGCCCACAGCAGGACGCTCTTCAATGGCCAGGAAGTGCCCCACGAGTGGGAACAGTCGGGACACTCCTGGGACCAGGCTGGGGGGACACTCCAGCTCACTCCCATTGGTCTGCTGTGCCCGTCTCTAGGGACAGCTCCAGGGCCCGCTGGGCGGCAGCCTCCTCGAGTACCAGCACGTTTCCTTTTGCAGGGGTCTCGGGTGCCCCATGCCTCAGAAACATGATTCATAAAGTGCTGTGACCGAGCTACTCTTTCCTCTTCGGTACCCTATCCCGGCCAACAGAAGGAAAGGGAGCTTCAGTAAAGGTCAGTGTCACTCAAACAAGTAGGAATGACCTTAAGCAACCATCTACACTGTTTTCAGATTCATGTTTGGCAGCTACGAAGTTCCAAACCAGAGGCTGAACCTCACAGTTCTCGGGATTTCCAAAGCATCAGCAGAGTCTGGCTGAACAATCAAACCTGTGCTCCGCAAAGGAAGAGCAGAGGCCCCAGTCCCGTGCACATTCGTGCTCCCTGGCTCAGCTCTCCTGGTTCACACGACCTCCCTGGCCAGGTCTGGGGGAGACCAACTATGAGAGTCAACTCCATTAATTTTAGAGAGACCCTGGGAAAACCGTTCAACCCCCCAGAATGAAGCCCGGCACTGGCCTCGCCGGGCAGCAGACCCCGACACCACCCTGCACTGGGGCCTTGGCTCGTGCAGCCCGAAGGTCGTGCCAAATGTGCGAGACTTCTGCACGGGCAGCATTCCCAGCGCGGCTTTCCAGAAGGTCCAGGAACAGAGCTACCCTCCTACGCTGGGCAGGGCTGGGGAGGCCCTGTCCTAACACACCTCTGCAGAAAGCACCCAGTGGGGCAGACTCAGAGCGTGCCACGTGTCTGTAACAGGGCCCACCTGGAGAGACCCTGAACTAAAAGGGCCGAGGCAGGGGGACCCAGAGTCGGAAGAGCTGAAAAGTAAGGTGAACCACCACCCACTCCAGAACTCCTCTTTCAGCCCTACCGAGAAGGTGACCAGCCGCTGCTTTCCCACCTCCAGGGACATGACGCCCCTGCCAGTGGCCCAGTCCAACTTCCCTATATCCGGGGAGCCCTACTTCCCCACAGCTCCTGCCACCGCCTAACTGTGGTCTCGGTCCCACCCTGAACGCCACAAAGAACACCCCGAAGCCCTTCTCGGCTGAAGCCCTTGTGGCACTTGGCTCAGGCTCTAAGGACCCTCATCAGCTACCCACACCCCACAGCTCACAGCCTCACTCTGAGCGGCCCCCAGCTCTGCATAAGCCCAGCCGGCCAGGGGCCCAGACCTTCAGCAGCAGCACACAAGCCCAACTTCAGGCTCCGCCAGCCATCCCACACTTATACTATGGCCACAGCTTGTGACAGGGTCACTGTCGCCACGTGGGGCCTCCCGTGATTGTGTCTTCCCTCTGAACCATCCAGGCCCCTTCTCCCCTGAGACCTCACACATGCACCTACAGGTCACAGCCTGGCATTCCGGCCGAGCCGTCCAGGATACACGAGGTGGGGTTGAGAATTCTATCCTCGAGCCGCATAAGACAATGACAGATGCTGCCTGTCTCCTCGACTAAAACCTACAATGCTGTTAGTAAATAAGTAAACCTGTATCATTAATTCAATTATTACAAATTAGATAGCTCTTATGACAGAAAACCTAAACGCAGATTTGGAATCTGCCCATTCCTAAACACTGCTGAAGGTCAGAATCACCACGATTCCACACAACGGTCATCGGAGGCTTCAAGCTCCCAGAGGTGGTTTCCTAGGAAACAGCATCACCTGGAGGGCTCTGGAGAGGCAGCCAACGGCCCCCCTCTGCAGACACAGCCAAGTACTGAGCTGCACGGCCCGGGTGTGAGTGAGCCCAGCCCACGGCCACAGACTCGGGGAGGAGAACTCAGCTCGTCTCACCTACCAGCACCCCCCGCGGGCCAGGCGAAGACTTCTGACCTCGCTGCCGCCCCCGTCCTCAGCTTCTAGGAGCAACTACCAAGACATGAGGTCCAAAAAGGCAAAGAGCAATCAACCAAATGCCAAATGTTTTGTCCACTGGACCCAAGCAACAGAAAGCCTGGAACCATCCAGAGGACAAGTGAATCCCCCCGCCCTGGAGTGTGCAAGGACTAGAAAGCAGCGCCACAGGTGTCCCCTTCGGTTAGAACTGGCAGTGAATGCTGTTGGAGCGGTCCTTGGTGCAAATGCAGGCAGTCATTTTACTGGCTAGTTCTTCAGTGCGGCCCTCCTAAAATCAATCCGTGTCTGGAAGCTCCTCAAAGAGAAAGGGCAGAGAGTTCGTGGGACCTGCTGGCGTGACGCGAGGCACAGTTAGGTATGAGAACAGGTGCAGCACTGCAGAAGGTCCTCCCTTTAGACCGTGAACAAACGCAGCTACTGACTGAGCTAACACAGCCGATCCACCCAGCCAAAAAACCATCCTGGAAAGAAGACAATTAACAGAGGACATTACCACAAGAAGAGTACACGGAAGCGGCAAGGAAGGGGTGAGTGCAGACAGATGCCACATGTCACCCCCGGGAGCAGGGAAAACAAACCAGCAAATTCGTGAACTGCATTTCTGTACTTTTTTTTTTTTTTCTTTTTTTACCAAAACTCTCTTTTCATTTAGGTATTAGAAGGCTTTAATTAAACAGTGAAATCGAGAAGTAAAAATATAAACAGAAGCACAGTTCTGGAAAGTGCTAGGAGTCTCCCCCGCTGGAGCTACTAGCAGACCTCCAACCTCAGCCCGTACTTACACACACCGCAAGGCCCACTTTGTGAATTTGCTACTATGAAAATCCAAAACAGAGATACTGAGGAAGAACAAAATGAAGTTTTGTATGAACTTTTCAGCAGACAATGACTCCAGGACTGTCCAATGCCCCGAGCACCTGAGATGGAATTACAATCCATGAGAACAAGGCCGTTTCTGCTTTACCAACAGCCAAATGGGATTCCGTCAGCAGCACAGACAGGATGTGGTTCATGGGAGCAAGAATCGGTGTCGACTTTCACTGCAGATCACCTTCCTCCTCACTGCAATCAACTGCTGCACTTGCATTCTACTCATAAATCAGAAACTTTTTTATGGGGTCTGGCAGAGGCAGCGAGGGAATCAGATGGAGTCGGTATTTGCCAAGAGCTCTTCTCACGGCCACACGGCACAGACTCAGCAAGGTCCTGGGGACACCTGGAACACCGAGGGAAGAAAGGGAGACAGAGGGAGGGAGGTTAGCCAGAGGCTGGCTGAGACTGACAGAACTGCCCTAAGTGCTCACTGCCAACCTCCCAATTTTACAGTAGAGAGAGTGGCCCCCGGGGAGGAAGGTCTGTCATCCACTCCTCCCGCCTGCGCAAGGACTGCAATCTTCACCTGGGGCACCTGCTCACCGGGACGGCACCTCCTTGACCGGGTTTCATTTCCTAGACAGAAACAAGAGCTGACCACTGAAGGCCCGGACAGGTGTGAACGATGGACCCTAACCCTCCGTCAGCCTCTGCTCTTGGCCAATCCCAGGAGCTCCCGGGGGACCCAGGACAGACAGGCCGAGCAGTCTGTGAGGAGTGCAGGCTCACAGTTTTGTTGTGGGTCAAAAGCCTAACCACGTCTCTGCCTTGTGAAGCAGGCACACCGCAGGCAGCCTCTCTCAGAACGACTTCAGCTGACCATTAACCAGCTCTTTGGGGGAAGGCTCACCGGGAGCACGTTTTAATGACCGGCTTAGGAAACTCCAACAACAAAAACACAATGAACTCAAGTTCTGTGAGAGGCAAGGGGTTAGGGAAAAGGTTTTCAACTCAGATGTCCTTGACACCCAGGCAAGGAGGAGGCCGGGCATGGGCAGGTCATAGAGGGCCCACAGCAGCCGGCAGGAGGCGCACAAGGTCCACTTCTGAGGCCCAGAGTGAGCCTCAGACACGAAGACCAAGCTCCAGATCAACAGCAAACAATCTGGCTATCGATTTATTGATTCGTTAGCAAAATCTTCCTTCATAAATAAGCAAGCTATGGAGTCGATTCTAACAAAAACCAGACGTTTCACACAATAAAAGTAACGGTATTTGAGTGGAACTGAAGAAAGGGACTGAGGACCCCTAGAGGAGGAAGGGCTTGCAATTTATTGTCAAACATTTAAAAAACCATGCGTACGTGAAGGACTTTGGGGTCACAAAGCAGAGCAAAGAGGTAAAGCAGTCGACTACAATTCCAGGAACTTTGAACATGTACTTTTATATATTTCTTTGTATCAACTCTTGGTGTCGAGGAATTTGAAAAGACCAATCTGGGAGTATTCTAGAGACTGCCTAGCCCTAACTGCAGATTCTGACTGAGTGCTTTGTTGGACGAGTTTGTTTTCATCACTACAGCTCAATTCATTCAACTGACCCACACAGACTGCAAGTTAGAAGGGAACTCAGGCCACTTACTTCTGGCCTCTTTAAAGACCTGCAACGCCTCAGGGTCCACCTTCCTTCTGCCTCTTGACTCTGGGCCCAAGGATTCCCACTTCACCAGGTTCAAGTTGGCTCCAAACTCTACGAGCAGGCTGACGAAGGCCGCCTCACAGCCGTGACGCAGGACGGCATCCATGACACAGCCGGGGGAGCCCCTGTAGAAGCCCTGCGTGTTGACAGGACCATTGCAGTTGAAGTCGGGGTTCGCCCCCGCCTGGAGAAGCAGCTTGAAGCACTGGAGGTTGTGGTAGGCTGCGCTGATATACAAGGGGCAGACCACCAAAGACGTGAGGCGCCGGGAGAAAGGGGGCCGGATGTCAGGAGTCAGGTGGTGGTTGACGTCGACGTCAGCCCCGTACCTACAGGGAGACACCGGGACAGTGAGACCTTGCAGGAGACTGACTGAAGTCAACAGATCCCCACAGCACCGGAGTCAGGCCTGACCTCCATGAGCACTGGGGAGCCGCTGAGGAGGTGCCACAGATCACAGCGGTCTCATGACTTCCAGGAAGGCAAGACAGTCCTTAAGAACTTGGAACCCACTCACACAACAAATTCATCGGGGAATCCTTCAAAGCCTTTGAAGAGCCAACAATCTTATGGCTAGTCAAACTACTTCAAAAAGGGGGGGGGGATTCCAAATTCATCTTATGAAATTAGCAAAACAATCCCCAAACCTGACAAAAGCCACACCATTAAAAAAAAAAAAACTACCAACTAATTTCACTTATGAATATCAACTTAACCACCTTCAATATTTTAATGTTAGCAAAGCAAATCCAAAGTATATTAAGAAAGCAATACACCATGACCTCATGCAGGTTATTCCAAGAATGCAAGGCTGGTTCCAATATTAGAAATCCTAAGAACACAGGCCATATATTCACAGAACTAAGGGGAAAATCACGATTACCTCTCTAGATGAAAAAAAGAAGGCATGGGACAAAACTCAACACTAATGCAGGTTTATAAATACTCAGTAAAATAAGAAGCGATGGACATTTCCTTCACAAGATAAAACCCAGATGTTGGCGCCTCACCTAATGGGGAGAGGGGCGGCTCTCCTATGGAAGCCGGGGCAAGCTGCCTACATCCATTCTCCAGCCCACTATTACTCAGACATTTTAAAGATGTATTTATTTATTTGAGAGACAGAGGGTGCACGACTTGATCTCAACACCCTAAGATCATGACCTGAGCCGAAATCAAGAGTCGGACGAGCAAACAACTGAGCCACCCAGGTGCCCCTGATTCAGGCATTTATAAGGGTATTTTAGTGCAATCAGACAAGAGAAAGCAATTAGCTAATTAAGATCATAAAGGAAGAGAAAAAACTTTCCCTATTTTCAGAGAATATGACTATGTCTGGAAAGCCCTGAGTAATTAATGAAAATACAATAAGCAATGAGAGAATTTATTACTTTAATAAAGTTATAAAATCAACAGCCTTCATACATACAAAAATAAGTTCAAAAACAAAATGGAAAAGACCTCATTTATGAAAGCAAAAAAAATTTTAAAATGAGATATCTCAGCATAAACTTAATAGTACATGTCCAAAATTTGCCTGAGGGAAGTTTACAAAATACTCCTGAAGTCATACAAGCAGACTTTGGAAATGGAAAGCCCCACCCCCACCTTGGAGAGGAGGGCTCAACGCTATTAAGAGATCATTTTCCTGAAGTGTGTTATATAAATGAAAATCCCATTCTTAGAATAACTTGATTATAGGGCGCCTAGGTGGCTCAGATGGTTAAGCGTCTGCTTTCGGCTCAGGTCATGATCCCAGGATCCTGGGATCGAGTCTTGCATCAGGCTCCCTGCTCAGCGGGGAGCCTGCTTCTTCCTCTGCCTCTGCCTCTGCCTCGGCCTCTCTCTCTCTCTGTCTCTTATGATCAAATAAATAAAATCTTCAAAAAAAAAGAATAACTTGATTATAAATACAAATAAACAAAACTAACATCTCTGGAGTTACAGAAGTTGATTATAACGTCTATTTGGAATATCAAACAAGAAAAGATGTAACAGGAAAGCTTTTTAACATGAAAATTAAAAACAAAGAGGGATGCCTGGGTGGCTCAGTCGGTTAGCGTCTGCCTTCGGCTCAGGTCATAATCGCAGAGTCCTGGGATCGAGCCCTGCATCGGGCTCCCTGCTCAAGGGGGAGCCTGCTTCTCCCTCTGCCTGCCGCTCCCCCTGCTTGTGCAAGCGCGCTCTCTCTCTCTCTCTCTGACAAATGAGTAAATAAATAATCTTTAAAAAAATCCTAAAAAAGAAAATTAAACAAAGAAAAACTTTTGCATGGCAAAAAGCAGCATAAGCAAAGTAAAACAGTAAGTGGAAAAGTTGGGGGAATATTATTACAAAGGATTAATATCCTTAATACAGAAACAGCTAATAAAAGGAAAAGATCGGGGCATCTGGGTGGCACAGGCAGTTAAGCATCCGATTCTTGGTTTCAGCTCAGGTGGTGATCTCAGGGTCATGATCCTGGGATCGAGCCCCATGTTGGGGTCCATGCTGTGCACGTTGTGCACGGGATCTGCTTGTGACTCTCCTCCGCCCCTCCCCTCTGCTCGCTCATGCTCTCTGTCTCTCTCAAATAAATAAATCCTTTTTCTTAAAAAAGGAAAAGATCAACTGTTCTACAGGAAAATGAGCTAGAGACGCTGATACTCAGCCTCACTCATAACACAAATGCAAATTAAAACTACCTTTACAACTGAAACTAATGTAACATTATATTTTTTTAATTTAAAAAAAAAAAACTACCCTGAGATACTACTTCTCACCTATCACACTGGAGAAAATCAAAATTTTATTGACCAAGCTTTAAAGAAACAAGAAGTCTCATTCAGTTCTGGGGGCAATGCAAAATGGACCAATCCCACTAGCAGGAAATTTGTCAAGAAGTGGCAAAATAACGCACGCATTTACCCTCTGACCCACCAATCACACTCTTGGAATCTCTTTCCAAGTTACATTTGCAAAATTCTGAAAAGATGCATGCACGCGACAACTCATTAAAACATTATCCGTAACAGCTGAAGGCAAGAAACAACCCAGAGGCCCCTCAACAGGAGACTGTTTGAACAAACCCTGGTCCATCCATATAGAGCAGCAATGAACCGCTATGGAAAGGCGTGAGGAGTATCGCTAAATCCTGCTCTGGAATGACCTCAGAACACATTTAACAAGCGAGAAAGGCAGGACAGTCAAAGTGTGTACTATGCTACTGCTTATCAGAGGGAAAGTGGTTACGATACATACATGTATATGACACATACCTAGACATGTACACATTATGCTTATTTTTTAACAATGGAGGGATAAAACATAAAAGTTCTAAAATGGTCATCTATAGGGGAGTTGAAGGAGACCAACACAGAAGCTAGACTTCTTTTAATATACTTTGTTTTATAGATTTGACTTTGGAACCACATACATATGTCATAAAACAAATTAAAGGCAATCCCCAAAAATTAAAAGCAAAAAAAACCCACTTTAGCCCAACTGTGTATCCAGATTGGTGCCACGATGCCCTCCCTGCAGGGCGGCTCCTCTTTCTGGGTGCACTAAACACCAGAACACCAGATTCCCCTAGAAGGACCTGAGACAGGAAGCAGAGCTTGCCAGCAGGGAGCTGCACACAGAGGGGCACGCTCACTGCAGTCCCCGAGACAATCCCTACGGCTGTCCAAGAGGCCCAGTGACAGCCCAGACGTGAGGAAATGCATCTCACGTGCAGGAGCAGCCTGAACTGGAAGCCACATTGTTCAACAGAGCCAACCTCTAAATGACTCTAAAAAGGCAGAGGCTTCAGGGTCCCCACAAGGGACGTGCCCTTGTCCCTGCCCTCAGGGAAGTCCAAATCCAGACTTACTATTAGGAATTTGGAGTTCTCCCAAGTGCAAACTATTATTCTAGGTCCCTTTAATCTACACAGAGGCCACGGACGCAAGCACGGAGGGCGGCCTGGCTCAGGGTATCAGAATGCTGGCAAAGTTAAGAGGGTACTTGCTAAAAATGCTGCCTGGCATGGGGGCGTCAGAGCCCACATCAGCTGAGGAGTCATGTGTGAGAGGGCATAGCAACACTAGACTGGTTACAGGTGGGGGATTGGCAAAATAAGTATGTTAAGGAGAAGGGGAACCAGGTCTCTGCTGGAAAAGCAAATAATAAATTCGGAAAGGAAGAAAAATAGGATGACCCCTGTGGTACCAGATTGGATTAAAAGTATCAGGGTGAACTCAACTGTCAATGTATGTAGATATAGAAATATAGACAGAAATGTGTATATGTAACCTTAGCTCTGTCCCATCAGAGGGCCTCAAAACAACAACAGCCCATAAGCAATAAACACTATCAGTGTCCAGATCTTGGCTTCTAACCACCACTCTCCACTAAGAGAAACCAGGACTCTTTGGAGAAATGACTAATTCCAGGGCTAAGACAGACACAGTGCTAGATGAGCCTAGACTATATTGTTATAAGAGAAAGTACAGAACTGTTCAAAGGATGCGGGGGACATGTCCTAAGGCCAGAGCTGGCCTCCAGTATGACAGGGCTCCCTGCAGCTAAATCTGAGGCAATCTGAGCATCAAAGTAAGTAATAATAATAAGGGAGTATAACTCCTTGGATAATACACGAAACTATAAGTCTAACACAAATAAATGAATAAATTAAAAATTTGATGAGAAATATGATATACATGTGTTGCACGGCACCTCTCCACAAAATACGAATTAAATAATTACAGAGAGGAAAAAGAATAGCTTTACCCTGGAGAAACCTGACAGACACCACCTTAATCAAAAGATCAAAGTGAACATCAGCAGTAGCGGGCCCAAGTGCAATCCTGTGCAGCCGGACAGATATGGAAAAGAGCGCAGTCTCACTCCCGTGAGACCCCCTGCCTGGCGCACGTTACCGACTCTGCTCGGAGTCAACACCGGACTGCCAGCACCCGCCTCCCTGAGCTTCCATCACCCCAGACAGCCCTACAATGCCACACACGTTCTGTGGGCACGGGGTTCGTGGAATTAGGAAATGACGGCGTGTAGATGCAGAGAAGACGGGCGGACAGGCGGGGGCCTAGGGCACAGGAAACGGCACCATTTTCCAGGCCATGACATAAACGGCTGGCCAGCAGTCATAGTCCATCGCCTGTCTCTTCAGCACATTCTGAGCGTCCGAAGGAACTTCTCCCTGAAACCCACACTTCTGCTTACAGGACAGGCCTAAGGAGGAGAAGGGAGGGGCACACCGACCGACGTGCTCCCAGGACAGTCCTTTCCCCACTGAAGCCGCACAGCATCGTCAAATGCAAACATCGCCCGGCCTCCCAGACACTCCAGCAGTGACAGGAGAAACATTCTACAACACACACCAAACCAAGCAGAAACTGCCATTTCACTTCACACACTCAACCAATAAAGAAAAAGAGAACTAGATTTTAAGCAGTGATTTTTTTTTTCCTCCTTTTGTTAGGGATAGGTCTTACAAAATGTTTGTAATTTTGGGCAATATGACAATCTGGTATTAGCTGAGCTATGGGAAAGACAGCCCTTCATCCACTCATAAAAATATGCTGGATAGGATCCAGTTAATTTTAATCCTGACTATTTTCCAAAATTCCCCTCCTGCTTTTAATATCTCTGGCAGGGAACCACTGGGACAACTCAGTGAATCAATATAAATTTTGCACATACAGAAACACCATGCCTTACCTTTAAAAAAAAAAAAAATCAGCAACATATATCAAGGGAATTTACAAGTAACAAAATGGAATTTACTTGCAGAGAAACAGTAAATTACAGCATGACCGCAGAGAGCCCTGTGCGTAAGGAACAATGACCTAGGAAGGCAGGAGCTGACATTATATTTAGATCGTATTATTTGTTCAATAACTCAACCATATCACTCCCTTTTCCAAAGGTCAGTAAGTCAGTTACCTGGTAATTCAGAAAATGGGAAACTTTTTAGTATGTGTTCTTGGTACCTCACTGTGATAGTCGTGCCCCGCACGCCAGTGAGGCAGTGAGGTATCTCTGACACTAGCGCCTCCTCAAACAGGGCATCTGCACATGTACTTCGGAAAGCCAAGCCTGGAGTTAATTTAAAGCAGTTGTGCATCATGAACTGACTGAAATGCCTAAAGGGATTTCTGGAACCAAGATGAAATTTCATTGATTGATCCTATTCAAAAGTATTTCCTAATTAATGCTTTACATTCTCTAAGATGCAAAGATATAAGACTGAGGTGACTTAGATGGTCAGGCTAAAGATTTTTAAAGAGAAGGGAAATACCATAATACCCTCGTCTGTCTTTCCAAAAGCCAATTCCATAGTCATAAAAAAATAAAAAATTAAAAAAAAAAACTTTTAATGTAATAAATATATTCTCAGTACCTAATTCAAAAACTACACCTTACGCTGGGCAAGGGAACGCCAGGTCTCCTGCTCCTGAGAACCATCCCCACTGCAGCCTGTAACAACAGGACCCTTCCCCCATCCTTTCCGCACTGAAAACTGGCTACCGGAAGTATACTCTGTCCAACCGCAGGAAACACCTCCAGAGCGAGGCACGGGAAAAAGACCCTCTGGTAGAAAGAAGTCACTGGAGACACAGAAAATGAAAATGTAATCTGGTTCAAATTTTTTAAAAATGTAACCATTCATACAATTAAAATAAGTCCATAAACCATCTAACATAATAGAAAGGGAAAGCAAAGCAAACCTAGATCATGGAACAAACATACACAATAAGGAACAGCTAAGAAACCAAAAGAGAGACATAGACCTAACATCAGCTCTGGCAACAATGTTAACTGTGTTTAAAAAACAAAGAATCCTATACAGTCAAGTAAGAAAGGTGAGCACCCAAAGAACTACTTAAGCCCAAGAAGATTAAAAACTAAATGTGACAGAATGCTGTGTAAACGAGCCTTCAATGAGACCTATAGCTCCCCTTTGGTTCAATAATGAGCATAACCCACAACAACATCGTATGATATTAGAAAAAAATTAAAAACTCAAAAGCAGCCCCAAAATGCAAATTATACGCTCCAGGTTATCTGAGCACAATACAATAAAACTAGTTCATGAAAAATGTATATTAAACCTTTCTCCTCCATAAGAACAAAGAGGAAATCAACTTTAGCAATACTTAATTTAAATATGGGGTAAAAACTTAGCCGATAAGACCAAAGCTAAAGGCAAAGGTAATAATAACCTTGAAAGCCGACACTTTGAGAACAAAAATGAATAATCAGTCGTTCAACTGAAAAAAGAGAAAGATTAAGGAAAATGGGAAAAAAAATAGAAATTAGTAAGCAGAAAAATAAGAAAACTGACAGAGCTAAGAAGTAGCTTTTTAAAAAGACTAACAGACAATTCTTCCAACACGCCTAACTTTACACAGAGAGAAGTAAATACAGACAACAGGGAAAGAGAACGTGGCCACAGGAAGTAGCAGCCACGGGGCGAGGGCGGCCAGGCCTCCGCAGCACTGACCTGATGAGGGCCTTCAGAATGTCAGCCCTGCCCACACGCGAGGCATGGTAGACGGGGGTACTTCGGTGGTGTCGGCTTCCGTTGGGGTCGGCGCCGGCTTCCAGGAGGATCTGGGCGCTCTCCAGGTGTCCGTTCACCACAGCCACGTACAGAGCAGTCTGTCCTTTTACGTCCACGAGATCCACCTCGGCCCCTTTCCGGATAAGGAAGTCCACACAGTTCCCGTGGCCCGCGGTGGCCGCGATTCTCAGCGGTGTGCAGGGGAGCCAGCCGCAGCACCAGACAGACTTCTCGTTGATGCGGCTAAGAAAAAACACAGGGGAGCCAGGCTGTGAGGGGCAGCTGGGAAACCCACAAGCCGCCCTGCTTCCTCCCATACTGGTCCATGCCGGAAACAGAGAACAGGAGGGCAAACTCTTCAAACGGGGACACTCCCGGGCTTCAAGAATGCCTCCGCGTGTGCTCTGTTCTATGAAATGCTGGATCTGGGCGTGGGGCAGAGCAGATCTGACGAGCCCATTCCACAGTGGAAGACACTGAGGCGCAGAGCTAAGATCTCCGATCTCCCACAGGGTGGAAGGGTGTGCCCAGGGAGGCAACGCAGGATGGATAGCAGCGCACGCGCTGGCACCCCGCCACGGTCCTGAGGCCCCTTCTCACCAGCCACTCGCTGTGGAGGCCTGAGGTTGGGCCTTGGCATCCCCACTGGGAGCAGGTGACCCCTGTGATCCTTCTCCCTGTGACACAGCACAAATGACAGCCTGCAGAAATGGCCAAGGCCATGCAGCGCTCCACTCCCGGCCAGCACCAGCAGAGGGCAACGGGCTACGCTCAGCTCTCATCAAAAGTGACGATCAGACTGTGACTCCCTGTCAAGGAATGCCGTGGCCATGCAGCCCACTGACCCACCATGTCATCAACCAAGACACAGTTCACTTCAGGCTCCCAGTGCAGCTGTGAACAAAGCTGGGCCATTCAGCCCACTGAAGAGTGACACAGAGATACACAGTGGGCCAGGGCTTCCTCCTTCAGCTGAGCACTGGCTCCCACTAGCCAAGAAGACCAAGGAACACTCCAAGGACTCATGGTCAAAGTACAGAGCAACAGAAACAGATCATTGGGAAACAGATTTACTCAAGTCAAATAGAAGAAGAAAGAAAAAAAAGTACTTGGAAAAGCAATATGAAAACACCTAGTTGAACTCTATTTTATTCTGTTGTTTTTATTCTACTGTTGCTTCTGCAAATTTAAGGTTCCCTTCGGGCCTGAGTCATTTGCATTAAACATTCATGCAGAATCCATTTGACATCTTTGTATGACAATCCTTTCTGGATTATTTAGAGCTTTTTTTTTTTTTTTTTAAATACTGGTATCTATTCTGATGAAATAATGCTAAGATATCAGAAGTTAAAAAAAAAAAAAGAACCCTATTCTTAAATTGTCAGAAATCCTTCTCTTGGGAGCTATTCATAAGTGGCATTCATTTCAATATTGACACGAAGACATTTCTTCTATCAATTCACTGCCATCTTAACCCTGAAGGGGAAAGAAACACAAAGCAGGAAGGAGTTTCTGGTTGCAGGTCAGTTGCTAATCTAGCTGGGACTCCAATCTTCGACCCACAAAGCAATCAGAGAACACCCAGAGGGAAGGAAGACTCCGTGCTCTCCCAGGGGTTCCTGGTGGGAAAAGAGTAGTATCAACACCTGCTGCTTCGAAGAGCCTGAGCCGGTGTGGAGGAATGGGCAGGAATGGGCAGGATCTGGCGGGCAGCAGGCTGGGCACTACAAACAAAGGGAATAAGAAGGTGAACACACAGCACATCCCCGGGTGATGAGACGGCTGGTCTGAGGCTGAGCCCCAGGCCCGGGAGGCAGACAGCTGGGGATCAGAGATGCCAGAGGAGGGTACATCAGGAAATCTGCACCCACAGGGGTGTAACCACATGAAAATAACAAAGTTAGGTGAACTCACCTATACAGCTTAGGGTAAAGAGCCACAAGAGACTTGGAAGGGGGCAGGACCACTCTTGAAGACAGTAACAGTGCTGCCACCAGGACTAACATCAAGAAAGCTGACACCAGAGAGGGCCAGAAGTTTCCAGAAAACATAAAGGTCAATGACCTGTCTGGACTTGAATTCAGGTCTCCTACCCTCACTACCTGGCTATCTCCTGCAAGTCTGGCCATGCTCCCTCGGTCTCCTTTCCTCCTCTGTCCTCTAACACTGGAAAGTGTCAGGGTCTTCACCTGCTCACCAGGGAGACATAGTGCCCTCACAGATCACGCACCTCAGCTTCGGACTGCACTGGGCCAGCCCCAGGACAGTGATGCTCACCTCCGGTAGCTCTCCTCTTGCAGCAGGCTCCTGAGGGTCTGGAGATCCCCCACGTAGGCTGCATCATGGAGCCTCGTGTCCTCACAGTGCTCCAGCGGATGGTCACAAAACTGCTCCCTCAGCCACTCCTTCAGATTAGGACCTGCACTGAAGAGAGGGGCTCCTGTCAGCTAGGGAAAACCTTGCCAACACCAACCAATAGGGGGCGCCGTCTGCAACAATCCCTTTGTCTTCAGTCTACCTGGGTACCTCAAACTCGCAAGAATAAATCATTCCCACGCTCCAGAAACGCCCAGGGCTTAGAAAAATACAGAAAGTTTCCCTGGGCACCTGGGTGGCTCAGTTGGTTGGGCGACTGCCTTCGGCTCAGGTCATGATCCTGGAGTCCCGGGATCGAGTCCTGCATCGGGCTCCCTGCTCAGCGGGGAGTCTGCTTCTCCCTCTGACCCTCCTTCCTCTCATGTGCTCTCTCTCTCTCTCTCTTTCTCACTCTCTCAAAATAAATAAATAAATCTTTAAAAAAAAAAGAAAAGAACAAAGTTTTCCTTAGTGAAACAAGCAGAAGCCTGACACAAAATCTGACAAGGATAATAATTTTTAAAACATTGGTGGGACAGGAGGCGATGCGTCAACCTTACTGAAGAATACGGAAGATCCTAAATAAAATTATTAGCAAGGTGCAACTTAAAATACGTATCAAAAATCCACCATATTACTCTATTTATCCCAAGAATGTAGCAGTGTCTTAATATTGGGGAAAACCATATGATCATCTCCCATATTACAAAACGACACTTGGATTTGGCAAAATTCAACAGCCAAACAAATGCTATTTGCAACCGATGACTGTAGCAAGCCAACCTGGGCCATGACCTCACAGGAGTCGCCATGCTTAACTCATAAGACGGCAACCTAAGATGGGTGCACTTTACTGAATGTAAGTTACACCTCAGTAAAAAGGAAAATGTTAAAATACATGCATATAAATAGAAAGCCAGCTTCACATAATGAAGACTATAAAACCGGAAAACAATCAAGATGACTAGAGTAAACCATACCACGTGCTTGGACAGGATGAGTCAATGCTAAAAAAGTTTTAAGGGATAACAAATTAAGTGGTTTAATAAATCTCTTCGGAGTTTTTATATGAGATGTGACAAAAATATTATAAAAGTCTATCTGGCAGGGCACCTGGGTGGCTCAGTTAAGCGTCTGACTCTTGATCTCCCAGCTCAGGTCTTGATGTCAGGGTCCTGAACTCAAGCCCCCCACTGGGCTCCACGCTGGGCGTGGAACTTACTTGAAAAAAAAGTTTATCTGGAAATATAAATGAAAAATCACCTGTTTTGGGGCACCTGGGTGGCTCAGTCGTTAAGCATCTGCCTTCGGCTCAGGTCATGATCCTGGGACTGAGCCCTGCATCGGGGTCCCTGCTCCGCGCGAAGCCTGCTTCTCCCTCTCCCACTCCCCCTGCTTGTGTTCCCTCTCCTGCTGTGTCTCTGTCAAATAAATAAATAAAATCTTTAAAAAAAAAAAATCACCTGTTTAGTACGTATGAGAAAAAAACGACCCTACCAGTTAAGAAAGCTTATCTTTTTTTTTTTTTTTAAAGATTGTATTTATTTATTTGACAGAGAGAGCGCACAAGCAGGGGGAATAGCAGGCAGAGGGAGAGGGAGAAGCAGGCTCCCCACTGAGCAAGAAGCCAGCTGTGGGGCTCGATCCCAGGACCCCAGGATCATGACCTGAGCCAAAGGCAGTCACTTAACCAACTGAGCCACCAGGCGCCCCAGAACTTATTATCTCTTATCAGAATAAAAAATAAATCAAACAGAATCAATTGCCCAGAAAAGACCTTAGTATAAATGAGTATCGAAATCAGTGAGGAATAGAAAGAGCAGCTGCTACAGACTAGTGTCTCCCCCACAAAATATGGTGGAACCTTAACCCTCCAAGGTGATGGTATTAAGAGGTAGTGACTTTGGTAGGTGAATGCACAGATCATGAGAGAAGAGCCTTCACGAATGGGATTATGTCCTTATAAAAGAGACCCCAGAGAGCTCCCACACACCCTCCACACGTGAGGACAAAGCAAGAATACTGCCACCTAGGAACCAGGAAGCAGGGCCCTGTCAGACAAAGAATGTGCTGGGCCTTGGTCTTGGACTTCCCAGCCTTCAGAGTTATGAAAAATAAGTAGTCAACACATTTGTAAAATCAGATACCTGTTTGCAAATTATCGAGTTTTTCCCCTCACATTGGAGCCCAGAAATAATCTCCAGATAATCAAGAGTTCTGCAGACATCCTTACAGACAGGGGCATAAGGAAAGAGCATGAATGCGGACTCCAGCATGTGAACAGGCACAGATGGAAAGCACGCCCCTCCACAGGTGGACTCTTTCCAATGATAAAGTTGCTTTTACATTCAAATCAAATCTCTTGACTACCTACTGCAGACAAGACCAAAGTACAAGGGGGGTGATGAGTAGGCTTCCTCACTTCACTGGCAGGTGGGCAGGGCAGCCCGCGTTCACACGCACAGCGGTCACTCAAGCGGATCCCACAACCACACCTGCAGCCCATCAGCAGGCAGGCCTCAAGGAACCCTTAGGGCCGCTGCCCGATCTTCCTTCAGCTGTTCTCCTCCACAGCCGCAACCCTGCAGTTTCACCCCACACAGTGAAAAAGCTCCCAAAGCAGGAGCCAGCAAGATTCAGAAAGTGTAGAGCAAAGGCCGACGGGTAAGTGGGAGCCACAGATTTTTGCTAAGTTCTTCTCTGGGCCTCCCTCTGCCGGCCTCTTTTCAACCCACTCCCTGGCCCAGCTCAACGCAGCCTCCTCTACACCCAGCTCCAGATCCAAACACAACCTAATGCTTGCGTTTCTCTGATCAGTCTCCACATTAGGTACACAGGGCAAATTGAGCAACTAACACAGGGGAAATCCCACCACAAGGTAAGAGGGAACCTCTTCTGAACACAGCAACTTCACAGCCGCTTAGTAGGAAGGTCCCGGGTGCAAACCCTGCATCTGATGGCTATTCTGGGTGGTGAGCGTGAGGCTCTCTAGCCGCCTCTTCTGCGGGTGGGCCACAGGCCCCTGGACATGCTGTGTCACGGACAGCTCGCTGGGGATGCCGTTATCGCTGTCCCTTGCCTGTGCATGGGCGGTAGCACCCCAGGCAAGCCGTAGGTGACAGGGCGGAGAAAAGACACCTGCCGTCCCGAGGGACTGACCTCTGGGGGCTTTCCTGACCCGTGCGCCTCAGAGCTGGAAGATGATCCATGTCCTGTTCTTACAGGAAGGGTCCTAGCAAATCCCCACCGGCTCATGGACCGGCAGTTAGAAAGCAAGTTCCACAGGAGAGGAACCCCAGCGCGAGGATGTCCACGCGAAGCCGAGGAGCAGGCACACGCAGCAGCCGGGGGCCGCCCCGTACGGCGCGCCGCGCGGACCCGACCCTGGCGGCAGGGCGCGGCTCCACGGGCCTGGCCCGCCGGGGACGAGGAGGCACGGCCCCGGCCCGGGAGCAGCCGCCGGAGTCCCTCGGCCAGGGCGCTGGACCATGCCCTCCGCTGCCCCGCCGCCCCGCGGCCCGACGGCTGCGCGCACGTTACCTGCGGGCCCCGGCCCGGCCCGCCCGTGCGGACCGCCGCCCTCCGCCATGGGCGCTCCGGACTCGCCCCGGTCCGCAGCCCCGGCCCCAGCGCGCCCCGCCGACCGGAAGCAGGGCAGCAGCGTCCACTTCCGGCGCCGCGGGCAGCTGGGCCGCGTCGGGGGCGCGACTTCCGGCGGGCTTGCACCTCCCTCAAGGGCTCACGGGGCCCCGCGCGGGGTGCCAGCGCGTCCACCTCCGGCCTCCGGTCCGGACGTGAGGCCCAACGAGGCGGGGCGCGAGCTGTCCGGAGGCGCGCCGTATCGGAGGCGCGCGCCGGCAGTGCGAGCGTTTCTCCACCGGAGTGGAGGAGTCTGGGAAAACAAGCTCACGGGGGGGCGGAGCCTAACTCTTAGCCGGGAGCTCTGGTTGGCCGGGCCCGGGCCCGCCCCCACAAAGGAGGCGTGGCATTGTGCCTCGCGGGTATGGGCGGGGCCGCGGGAAGCTCGGGAGGCCGATCGGAACCGGACTCCAGCCCGGCCGGCGGCGCGTCCGGGGAGTCCCGGGTGAAGGAGGACTGCGCCGGGCACAGTGAGCAGCTCTGGTGGTCCCCACGCTCATCCTGGAGCAGCCCCGGGAGAGCGTGGATGCGAAGGTGCCGGACGTCCAGCCCTGGTCCCCGCAGCAGGTTCGGCGAGCTGGGCACCGCTGCCGTGGGCAGGTGTCTCCGTGCTAAGAGATGAGTGCGCCCCCGGAGCTCCTTCCATGAGGGCGGGGATCTCGTCTATTAAATTATAGCGCACTGCCTCGCACAAAGCATTTATTGAATAAATTAGGGAACAAAGGCATACATTTTCCTGCACTTTGGCTTCTTTAAATGTTGTCCAAACTGTGTGTGTATTGAGTTTGCATTCTTGAGCTCGGTTTCCCTTGGCTACGGACCTGGCCGGCCCTGCGAGGGTGTTTGGTGGGGGGAAGAGGGCTTCCTGCAATGCTGTTTGGACTTGATAACAGCAGAGAGCACCCCTGCCAGAGGCTTGGGGGTGACGCCCTTGGTGCCACAGGGCAGGGAGCCAGGGGCGTGCCCAGCTCGCAGGTCCTCCATCACAGCTGCAAGCGGGGAACCTCTGGGAGCTTCCAAAACACCCAAGCACGGAAACAACCAAAGTGCCCCTCAGCGGTGCAACAGATAAACAGAGTGTGGTCTGGTCATCCAGGGGAATGGTACCCAGCCTTAAAAAGGAAGGGGCATCTGGGTGGCCCAGTCCCTTAAGCGTCTGACTTCAACTGGGGTTGTGATCTCAGGGTCCTGGGATGGAGCCCCTAGATGGGGGTCCCTGCTCAGTGGGGAGTCTGCTTGTCCCTCTCCCTCTGCCCCTCTGCCTGCTTGTGCGCTCATGCTCTCACTCTCTCTCAAATAAATAAAATCTTAAAAAAAAAAAAAAAGGAAGGCTATTCTGACACCTGCTACAACATGGATGAACCTTGAGGACATCATGCTAAGTGAAATAAGCCAGTCACAAAAGGACAAGTACTATATGATCCAACTTATATGAGGCACCTGAAGGAGTCAAATTCATAGAGACAGAAAATAGCATGGATGCCCCGGGCTGGGGAAGGGGAGAATGGGGACTTGTTTAAAGGGCACAGGTTTCAGTCTGGGAAGTTGATAAAGTTCTGGAGATTGACCAACGTACAATGGTGTGAATGTACTTAACACTACTGAATTGTACACTTTTAAAAGGTTAAAATTAAAAATAGTAATAAACTAGTAAGTTTATTATGTATATCATACCACAATTGGGGAAAAAAAAAAAAAAAGGAAGCCTGGCCCCACCCCCCCATCAGAGGTCCTGATACAGCTGGTCCCGGGCGAGGCCTGGGCCTCATGACTCAGCCCCCTCCTAGGAGACCAACCTTCCCGCTTTGCCCCAGACCGAGCGGGTTCCCTAACACAGGACTCCCAGTTTTAAAACCAGAGTGAGTTGGGACCCTACCCCAGCCCTCAGGTTGCTCCCCCACCAGCCTGCCTCCCACTACCCCCCTCCCTCCCTCCCCACCAGGTTAATTTCTCCTGCTGAGCCACTCCCTGAGATTCAGCCTCTGTCACCCGGGCTGACGATTCCTAAGTGATCCTCGGAAATCCCACGTGTTCCTTAGCTGGACACGTGGGGCCCTTCGTACACACGCTCCAAAGTCCTCCCTCCTGCAGCTCCCAAGACACAACCAGAACTGGGTGTCTGCACATTTCAGGCCCTCCCATCCCCACGTCAGCCGCCCAGGGGGACATGTGCCTTGGCTCCCCAGATGCGTCCCGGCCCCCACCCAAGCAGTGGGCACCTGGGCTCTCTGCCTGCCTCCGCCCTCACACCCGCCACGTTTCTCTCTTCCCACCTGGACTTAGAGCCCTGCGCCAAGCTGCTCTCTCTCTGCTTGCAGACGCGTGCGTTCCTCGAAAGCTGCCTCTGGTCCAATGGATATTTTTATTCTCTCACAGGACTTGTTATTGAACAAATGGATAAAGCCATTCATCGACCAGAACTGACAAGGTTCCTCGTCCAGGCACTGTGCCTGGTTCCGAGTGCAGGCGTGAGCCAACTTGGACCCTGTCCACGGAACCCATGGTCCAAGGCAGCCAGGTGCACGGTGGCTCCCCAGGAGGGTAAGTCCACCTCCTAACCCCTGAAACCTGTGAGTGTGATCTTGTTGGGAACAGGGGGTTTGCAGATGTAATTAGGGTAATGGTCTCAGGCACCCTGGACTCAGGCGAGGCCCTAAATCCAATGACGGGTGTGTTGATAAGAGAAAGGCAGAGGATGATTGGAAACTGAGACACACAGGGAGAAGCCACATGTGAACGAGGCAGAGACTGGAGGATGTGGCCCCAGCTAAGGAAGTCAGGGGCCATCGGGAGCAGGAAGAGACCTGAAGGACGTGCCCCTACAACCTCCAGGGGGAGCACGGTTGGGCAGACACCTCAACTGATTTTAGACCTCTGCCCTCTAAACTGTGCGAGAATACATTTCTGTGTTTAAGCCACCAAGAGCATGGTAACTTATGGGGGCAGCCGCAGGAAACACATACACCCGGTCATGGAGCCAGAATCACAGACCACCAGCTGCGCCAGGGCTGTGAGGGACAGAGCAGGGCTGGGGGATGGGGGGTTTCAGCAGGAGTCAGAGAAGGGTGTGAAGTTCACCACAAAGAGACAGGAAGCATCGGGGCCCAGGGGACAGATAGTTGGACGGTCACGCAAAGGCCACTCCCCAGGCCACGGAGGGGAGGCCCTGTGGGCCAGCTTACTGACGGAGCCTGTCCCCGTGTCACGGGGACGTCGTCGGGGGGCAGCGATGGGATCAGGTTTGGGAGGGGGCACGCTGTCTGCTGTGTGCAGGAAGGAGGAAAAAGATGCAGGACTCCAAGGAGACCCAGGGTGAGCCCCCTGCCACCCCCACGAGCCCAGCTGGGGCCCAGAGGACGGGAGACACCCTCCTCCCAGCAGCGCTGGGCACGTGAAGGTTGTATTCGTTCCTGTGAGGGGGCCAGACCCGCGGAAGCTGGTCTCAGTCAAAAGGAGTCTTCAGGGGCGCCTGGGTGGCTCAGTCGATGAAACATCTGTCTGCCTTCGGCTCAGGTCATGGTCCCAGGGTCCTGGGATCAAGTCCTGCATCAGGCTCCCTGCTCAGCGGGGAGTCTGCTTCTCCCTCTGCCTCCTGCTCGTGTGCTCTCTCACTCTCTCTCTTAAAAATTAATTTTTTTAAAAATTAAAAAAAAAAAAGTAGCCTTCAGTTTGGTTCGGGGACAGCAGGTGGCCTAGAAAAACGGGCCGCCCTGGACCCGGAAGCTTCTCTGGCTCTCGCGACGTCTCTGACGCTGCTCAGCTCTGTGCGTGTCTCTGTCTCTACTTCTGCCTACCTCTGAGGCACTGTCTCTTTCTCTTTGTGTCTCCCTCTCTCCCTCTTTCTCCTCATCAATTACCAGGTGATCAAGAACTTAGTGGCTTCCAAGGACTGTGATCACATGGCCTCTCCCAGGGAATTAGGATGGGCCCAGCAGGAACGGCTTGTCTGTGCCTCAGGACATCTGAGTTCAAAAGGCTGGCCCACAGGCTGGTGCTGTCAGTCAGGACTCCATGCGTGGCTCCCTGTGGGCTCGGGTTCCTCCCAACGTGGGGGCTGGCTTCCCAGGGGAGTATCCGAGAGAGGGAGAGAGCCAGGTGGGAGCCACTGCGTTCTGGTGGTCAGAGAAGTCACCCGGTTCCGTGGGCTCAAGGGGCACACGTAGCTTGCCCACCTCTCCGTCAGGACCGTCGATGTCATTCCCAGGATCTCAGTGGGCGAAGGACATACGTTGCTGCGGCTACTTTGGATAATTCAGTCTCTCTCTGCCTTTCTGCTGACCCCTCCCTGTCCATCTCTGCTTCTCACTGTTTCCCTGAACCTTGGTCTGGCTCTGTCCCGATGTCTCACTCCCTCTTTGGCACCCTGTCCGTCCTGCTCTCCCTCTCGCAGCTCACCAGTCTCCCTCATCTGGCAGATGGACTTCCTTGGCCCTCTCTGAGCATCAGCCCCTGTCTCTGTGACCGGCCATTGGTCCCATGGAGTCAGAAACTGCAGCCTGACCCCGCGGGACCATGAGCTCAGGCATCCACCTCCACCACGGGGCTTTCAGTTCACATTCTGGAGACAGAGCCCCGGCCAGCCAGTCGTCCAGCATCAGGCTCCTCTGGCCCAGGGCCCCCCCCCCGCCCTCCGCCACCGCCGGCTCCAAGCCTGTATCAACCGGCAGAGACTGGCCACTTGGATAATTAAGAGCCTCTGCCATGGTCTGGAGAAGGAGGTTTCCGTCACTCACCCAGTAGGTGGGTGATTGGTCAGGACTCGCCATTGCTAAGGAGAGTCTCAACTCAAACCAGTAGAGACAAAAAGCATCTATCAGCCTGCGGTAGCAGGCGCTGCTGGTGCCCGCAGGCTCTCGAACCACCACGCAAGGAGGCAAGAGAGAAAGAAGTACCTGGAAGTTACATCCCTCGCTTCAGGCAGGATTCACACTCAGGGCCCCCCAAGGTTTGGTTCAGGCTCATGCCTGAAACCACATTCCACATGTCTCTACCCTTCCCTGTCCCCTGCCACTGCCCTCTCCTCTCCCCCGGGAGCACTTGCTTAATCTCTTTCCAGGCTGGCAGGCGAGTTTGGATGCTGCCGTTCTTGAGGCAGAACTGCTTTTTCTCCGAGAAAGCGCTCTTTGCCGTTGAGGCCTTCAACTGATTAGATGAGGCCCACCCATATTGTTAAGGGTAATCTTAATTTAAAGTCAACTGATTGTCGATGCTAATCGCATGTGCGAAATACGTTCCCTGCAACATCTAGACTGGTGTTTGACCAAATAACTGGGCACCATGACCTGGCCAGGCTGACATAAAATTGAACCATCATACCCGCTAAGACATCTGCAGAATGGAGATGTCCAGAACGGGATGGTGTTCAGGCACAGCTGGATCCTGGACTTCCAAATCTGTCCCTCGGTCTCATCCATCTTTAGATTTGCTTTCCTCTGTATGCGGCCTCCACTGGGACACTTTGCTCTGTGTGGCATCATCACAGACCTTCGAGGGCCCAGCTCAACAGCTGCGGGAGGAACCACCTCTCGGCCCGCACACCATATCCACGCCAGGGAGAGCTGTGAGTGCCCTGCTGTGGCCCTGTACCCAGCACAGGGCCCCCCCCAGAGCCTGCCAGTTCCCCCCGAAAGAACTGGACAAAGGGGAACAGGAAGAGGGCAAGAGAAGCCAACACAGCTCCTCTCTGCCATGTTGCTCACAAGCACATTGCTTTGGTAACTTTTTCTCAGAAATTAATTTTTCCGCTGCTTGAAGACAAGATGAATTTGTTGTATTTTCTCAAAGGTCACGGCCAGAAAGCACAAGCCCCTCAACCTTCAGTTGTCCTGATCCAGGTGGCCTAGTGCCACCCGCGGACCTTTCTCCACAGCAGTGGCCACCCTGGGGTCGTGACCAAGGGCGCGTGCTGGCTGCTTCTGAATCCATAAAGCAACAGACGAATGCCCTGGGTTACAATTAATAAAGATCACTGTTCCCGGACGTGAACAAAGCCGGCCTTCATTTCTTTATTTGGTAGCCCATTTGGTGAAGCACTTAAGAAGTGCCTAAGCCAACATACACATACAGTGGTTTTAATTACATCCTGTGAATTTATTTTTCCAGAGAGAACTAGTTCTCGGGGAAATGTCCATAAAAGCAACGTTAGCAGCCGTGTGATCTTGTGTGTGTGTTTCCTGTAGGAAGTCTGTTGAGTTTAAGGCCCAGCTTTAGCACCATGTTTTACAGAGGCAGGGGGATGGTGAAGGCTGCCCACAGCCCCAGGGATGGGAATGTCATGGCCTGGGGCCCCGGGGTGAGCTGGGCACATGGCCCCTGCCACTGAAGGCAGGCAGGCTGGCCGAGGGCAGGATGGCTTCCACGGACTCCAGCAACCCTCGGGAGCCTGCGCGGTTGTGTTCGCCCAACTCTGCCGGCTGCTGCATGCATTCCTTAGAAACAATTCTAAGGGATCGATTTTAGGACCCCAGATGGAAGGTCTGAAATGCATGACAGAATGACGAGCAGATATCGGTAAATATGTGAATTAATTTGGACAAAACGTGGCTGCCTAAGCAACAGTAAAATCGTGAGCTAAAAAAAAAAAAGGTAAAATTGAAAGACCAGACACCACAGCATATCGGGGTTATGCTTGTATTGTCGGAAGAAAGCTACAGATATGGATTAATCATAGACTTCGTGAACTGTAAGGAGTTCAAAGTAGCTAAGTAACCATTGAAATAACAACCATAGTTTGGGCGCCTGGGTGGCTCAACTGGTTAAGCGTCTGCCTTCGGCTCAGGTCATGGTCCCAGGGTCCTGGGATCGAGCCCCACATCGGGCTCCCTGCTCCGCGGTGAGTCTGCTTCTCCCTCTCCCTCTGCCCCTGCTCCCGCTTGTGCTCTCTCTCTCTCTCTCTCTCTCTCTCTCAAATAAAATCTTTAAAAAAAAAAAAAACAACCATAGCTTGAAAGTTATGCTTTCAGACTAGACAAACCTAGGAAAATGGGGTAAGAAAAATAGGATAAAAACTTTCCTTTTTTTGAAACAAGGCAAAAAAAAAAAAAAACAGTGAAGCTGAGAAAAAACAAAAAGTGGGAAAAATAGAGCCCACATTATAAGATGGTATAGTACGTCCAAATGGAATCAATTCTCCAGGTGAAAACAGACTGCCCGACGGAATGTTTACGAGAGACACAATTAAAACATGAAAATTCAGAGAGATTTAAAGGCAAAGGATGAAAGCATATATCAAGGAGAAATCAATTAATTATCACAGTGGGTGGGAGACTTTAAAATACCTCTCTGAGGAAGTGAAGAATCAAGTAGGAAAAGCATCTACAACAGGATGACTTTGGATAAGGCAACCGACAGGCTTGACGGAACGGGCATATTACATCCGACACCGTGCCCAAGACGGCTTTCAGAGGTGTGCAGAACACAACACTAAGCAGTGTGGGCGAGGACGTGGGGACCCCCGTGCACTGCTGGTGAGACCACAAAGTGGTGCGGCCACTACGGAAAACAGAGTCACCGTACGATGCGGCAACTCCAAATCTGCGTGCGTCTCCAGAAGAACGGAAAAGCAAGGACACAAGCAGATCTCTGCACACCCGTGTTCACAGCAGCGTTATTTACCGTAGCAAAAAGGCGAGAGCAGCCTAGGTGTGAAGAGTGAAACAAAATGTGGTCCGTCCGCACAAAGAAATATTTGTCAGCCTTGAAAAGAAGTGAGATCCTGACCCACGGGGCGACACGGAGGAAGCTGGAAGACACTGCCCCCCGGAACAAGCCAGCCACAGAAGGACGAGGACCGTAGGTCTCTGCACTCACACGTGGGCCCTAGCGCAGCCACCCTCCCGGAGACGGAGAGCAGAAGGGCGGGCGCCAGGTGCTGTGGGCGCGCTGGGGAGGCTGTGTTTCATGCGGACAGGAGAAAGCTCTAGGGACGGACGGTGGTGATGGTTGCGCAGCATGCGCGGTTAATGCCACTGCACTAGACACTTAAAAATGATGAAAATGTGCATTTTATGTGTATTTTACCTAAAAGAGGATGACATGTCAAATGTTGTCTGTTAAACCCTTTGAAGTGAAAAACTGCGGGGGAAAAAACTATTTGGAGCTTTTATGAACTGGACTATGTGTGAGGCTATCAAAGCGGTGTGCACGGGGCTCAGACGGTGGGGAGCAAGCAGGACCCCGCCCCTTACCGCGATGCGGCCAAAGCAGGAGTCAAGAACAGGGTGACCGGGAGGGGGGCGGGGGCTGTATTTGTCAATGGGCCAAAGAATAAATCACGATGGGCTGAGCAAATATTTGCAAGGGAACCAGGATAAAGTCTCCATTCAATGAAACAGTATGCAGCCATTCAAACTGTGGCGAGAACACTTGGTAACAAGGGAGCAATGTAACCAATTGTTTACGGACAATAAGACGACAATGTGACATAGCAATAGAAACTATATAATCCCAATAGTGTAAATGCCTGCTCTTGTGGATGTGTTGTATATGCATAAAAAATAGATGAGATTGCAAAACACGTTTTTTAACGATGAGGCGACAGATACACAGCAGCTGGTGGCACGTGGGTGGTGGTTAGCTTCGGGAGGTGGGATGATGAGCCATGTTTATTTCCTTCTTGGTGCTGCTTTCCAACCGAACGAGTCTTAGGCAAAGCAGAAAGCTGGAACCACAAAGGTCTTTGAGACAGAAGCTGCAGTCCCTGTGGTGGGTGGGGGGAAGGACTGGAAACCCCCACCCATCCACCTTTTGATCCTGCTGGCCCGACGCCCGCCACACAGGGTCAACAAAGATATCGGTGGCGGGACCCTGGGTGGGCGCAGCCTGGATCTCCCCTGGATTGACGAGGCATGTTCTGCTCGGTCCACAATGCCCCCGCCCCACACCTCCTGTCTCCCGCAGTCCTCCGGCTCCTTCCGATTCTGGAGCCCCCATGCGAAGAGCCAGACCCCTAGGTCTGGAGCCTGGAGCCCGCTCAGTCGAGGGGGAGGAGGCCACATCCAAAGCCCCCGGATGCACCTGTTCCAGAAAACAGAGCCTGAGGGAGCTGTGACCTCAAGAGGCGGTTTTGCTGGGCTGCCGGGGAAATGCCACTTGAAGAACCAGTATGGAAGGAGATGGTCTGGGAAGGGAGGAGAACCCCCACTCACAAAGGGAGATTTCCGGGGGCTGCCCTGAAGTGGGAGGGACTCAGAACTGGGAGGAAGAGACCCTCCTGCCCTCAAATCCCGGTCAGAACGGAGAGGACCAAAACTGGAGACCGTCTCCTCTCCTGGTCCAGGGGAGGTGAATTATAAAGATTAACAGTGGTGGTGTAATACCTATGTATTTTAAAAATATGATCTACATAAAGATGTGTAGTACACAACTCAGAAATCATGCACAGTACTCTTTACCATCAATCCCATACAATCATCCTCAGAGAAGGCTCTTGTGGATTTTTGCTGAAATCCTGTACGCACAGCCAGCCTCTGGCTGCGATTCACAAGTGTGGTTCTGACGTGAATGTGGGCTAATATTTTCAGGTATTTAATAAGCAAGATGAGAGCGACGCCAGAAAGACCTGTGCAGGGGCGTCGCTTGCCCAGCCGTGACATGAGCGAGCTCCTTGCTGGACTGGACGGACGGTGGTCCTGAGTCCTGAAAGTCCTGAAAATTCCCTCCCTGTGTTTGTGCTGGTCACGTGGCGATGGCCGCAGAGCGCACTCCAAGCCAACGCGCACCGTCATCCGTGTCACTGTTCCACGTGCCAGGCTCCGCGGAGTCCAGACTCCCGCCGGGGCCGAAAGTGACAGGACTGGACCGGCAGGTGGGGAGAGACAACCGGTCCAGGGATAAAGAGCCTCAGGGGCTCTGATAAGCGTAAAATGTGAAAGGTCATTAAGTGATGAATTTCCAGGATTGACTGCCTCTGTTTTTACTATAAGGTCCCGCAAACTTCCCGAAGGGTAACACTCGCAGGTAGAACAGCTCCAGCCCGCCCTGCGCCGGAGACCGGAGCTCAGGCCCTCCGGGTGTCAGTGTCTGGGCGTCGGCGGGGCGGCCTGGCAAGCACGGGAGGCGCCCCATGGCTGAGAGGCTAGTGAGGGGAACCCCAACACACACAGTCCACCTCACCCCAGGGACCACCTTGCTCTTTACAAGCTGTGTGACCTTCGTCATTCCACTGCCAAGGGACCCAGTGTTAGCCACACACGGTTGTCCGGGCAGGTGTAAAGATGGGGACACACAGAAATGGTTTTGCAGAAGAGGAGCCAGGCTTGGTGCGCAAGCCCCGGGCGGCACGGGGGCCACGGGGGCCACGGTAGCTGGGGGCACCAGGGAGGGGTGCACACAGCGCCTCAGGCTGCCACAGCCAAGTCCAGGGCTGAGGCTCTGATTTCACAACTATCCGAACGAGCAGCGCGCTTAAAATCTGTGGTTTAGGAGATTTTCATTGAGCGTTCTATTTTTAAATGCATCCCAGTGTTTGTATTGAAACCACCCCAGAGACACTTTGCTTCAGAGCCATAATCCCTGGAAAGGGAAACCCACCTGAGAAGGCGGCTCTGCTCGGCTCCCTGGGCGCATCCCTGGGCCGGGAGCAGAGTGAGGCCAGCTCTGAGGTGCGTCCAGCCACACGGGAGCCCCACCCTCTTGTGCCTTTGTGGGCCCTTCCTCCACAAAAATCATTAAAAAATTATACAACTGTGTTGATGTAAAGATGAATATATTAATAGCATATATTAAACTATCTACTCTGACCTAAAAGTTCACTGTTTTTTCTGATTATAAAAGAAGTCAAAACACATTCATGGGTCTCTACAGTACCGGGGGGGCACCACGGACTGGCCCAGCTGTAGCTGCTGTGTCCCTCGGTGGCTGCGCCGGGTACCAAGGTCTAGCCCGGGTGTGGGGTTTGGAGCAGGGTAGGGGTGCCCCGCAGCACGCTGTGATCTGTCAGAGATGCCCAGCTCGGGTTGGCGGGCCCCTTGCTGTGGCATCAAACAAAACAAACAGGGATTTAAATCACTGCCTCGCCCTTTCTTAGCTTTGTGCTCGCTCAGATGACAGAACCAACCAGGCCAACAGCCAGCAGCCCCCTCCAGACCGCTCCCCAGGGCCCTGAGGCCAGCCACACGCTCTGCAGCTCGGCCCCAGCCCATTTACCTCAAAGGTGCCTGGGACTTAGAGCTGGCAGAGGCCGCTAACTTGCTCCTACAGCCTCGGTTTCTCAACCGTAAAGTGGGTAGAAGGCCTGACTCCCAGCCCTGGAGAGGCTCACAGGACAAAGTGGGAGCGAAGGATCTTTGTAAGCAGTTTCCCACCAGGAGGGTTCTTTTCCCCTGCAGCCCCCAAAAAACAGCAGAGGGGCATCCGGGACAGGGAATTTCTAGCCCCGACTGAGGTTCAAAGCGCTGAAAACCTACAGGGCCCCAGCCAGTGCCAGGCACGCAATCGCAAAGGACAGCATTGCCCCAGAGTTTAAATGACAATTTTGGAAAATCCTGGAAGAGTCTCAAACAGGCTGTTTGCGAGTGAGGCAGGAAAACTGGCAAATGAACTTGTCCCAGTCAGTATCTGCTCCAGGAGAGGCACATCCGGTCCAGAAATTGCCTGCAACGTTCCCCCGGCTTCCCGGGGCCGTGACAAAGGCCCTGGAGAGGCAGTGTCTGTTCAGGGGAGGACAGTAAGCTCCCTGGCTGGAGGAGGGCACATCAGGGACCAGACAGGCCTCTCCAGGCAAATTGTGAGAAGTGAGAGGGGCCTCGGAGGAGGTGGGGGAGCGACCACAGCGGGGCTGGGCTTACAGGGGGCTCCTGAAGCTCAAGCCCATGTACCTGAGATGGCTAGCATGCTGGGTCAGCAGCTAGGGCAGTAAGGGGCCGGGGTGGAGACCTGGGACAGCAGGGTGGCTTATTCCTTATTGGGAGTAGGCGAGGTCTGGTAGTAGCCATGGGGGCACCCAGTGGAGTCCTCAACAGCATCCCTGAGAAGTGGTCAGCTGGTTCTGCTTGCACACCTCCTGTGATGGGGAGCTCACTCTCTGCCTGGACAAGCCACATCATCTTGGAACCATTCTGTAGGCGGGGAGACTCCTTCCTTATTCAGACCCAAAGTCTGCCACTCCATACTTCTCACCCATGGGTCAGTCCTACATCCCCAGAGCACAGGTTCCTCCTCCCCCCACCAGACCTTATGTTTGAAGACAACGGTCATGTCTCTGCTTCAGCTTTCTCCTGGGACAGGAAAATATTCCCGTCTTTAATTTTGAGAAGTAATTCCAAGACACCCTTTAGAAGTACTGAACAATTTATACCACCACATCCTCAATCACACCATGTATTAATACAATCTTTTTAACTTTTGCCCGTTGAAAATTGTGCCAGCGTGGTATTAACACAGATCATGAATAACAGCCAATATTTGTGTAGAGCGTACTGGGTGCCAATTACTGATCTTTGTACTTGACAATCAGTAATGCATCTGTCCTCTGACAATAAACCATAAAGTAAGTGCCACGCGGGGTGACCCAGTCAAATACAGGGTAGAGGGAGGCAAGAAGTCTTGGCCACTTGCCCAAAGTCACAAGCTGGTAGACGAGCCCTCCACAGGTGGAGGGCAGGGCGCCTGACCTGCTGGGGTTCCGACCCAGGTAACTCTCTCCTATCTGGATTCCAGACTCCGGGCCACGTTATTTCTCCCCCATAAGGTGAAACACGGGTCTCATGTGCTTCTTGACCACTGGCATCTTCTGTGAACTGACTGTATCTTTCTTCCAGCATCCAACTGGGCCATAAGTATTTTTATTATTAAAAGTCTCTGTCTACTATGAATATTACCTCTGCTAGAGATGTTGCAAATATTTCCCCCAATGGGCCATCTGTATTTTTAACGTTTGCTTGGCTAGAAACGTTTAATTTTTATGAGCCAAGGGTTAGTTTTTTTTTTCATCTATGGCCTCTGGAAATTATGTCTTTTTTAGGAAGTTCTTCTTCACCCCAAAACATATTTAGCACTTACTATGCTCTCTCCTAGGTGCTTTGTTCCTATATATTGTTACCGCTCACAAAACTATAATAAATGTATTAGTATGATAATATATCAATAAATAATAAAAATATATCTACAAATACGATAAATACAAAGTGTTCTTCGATCATTCTAGTATTCTATTTTTAAAGTTCTTTAATTTTTTGGAAACTTATTTTTGTATGTGGTATGAGGCAAGAATATTTTATTTTTGCCATGTGGATGACCATATGCTCCAATACCATTTATTTGGACAACAATCTGAAATGCTTCTGCTTTGAAATACCATATTTATCAGACACTAAATTCCCAGATTTACGTATCTCGTCAGAAGTTAATGCTGTTTCATTAATTTATACATATATTTTTTTAAGATTTTACTTATTTATTTGACAGAGAGAGTGAGCACAAACAGGGGGAGCAGCAGATGGAGTGGGAGAAGCAGACTCCCCACTGAGCAGGGAGCCCCATGTGGGGCTCGATCCTGGGAACCCGAGATCATGACCTGAGCTAAAGGCAGATGCTTAATTGACTGAGCCACTCAGGCGCCCCAGAAATGGTTTCTTTAAAGAAAAAGAAAAAAGAAAAAAAAGATTTTTACATATAACACTGTCACCAGGGTGCCCTGCTGGGCTCTGGGGGAACCCGGACCAGCAGGCGGTGGTCCAGGGCCAGCCAGGCCTCACATCCTCCAATGCCTTCCAAGATCGAAGCGCCGGCTTCATCAGAGAACCCCGGGGGGTTTCCGCGGCCCCCCCATCACATCCCAAGTGCAGCGCTGCTTGGGCACCCGCCTGGAACCGCCCTCACGGTTCTTCCTGTTCTCTTTCACCCAGTCAGGGCTGGCCCGGTTTCATGTTCCCATGTCCTGAGTCGATTCTTCAGTGTCCGGGGCCTGCCCACTCGTTCGCGCAGTTGTGAATGACACAGACCCACTTCCCCCAGCTTCCTCCAAATCATCGGTAAAGATGTCCGAGAACAGGCCCACCAGGAACCCCCTTCGGCGCAACATCAGTTCAACGACAGGAGCCTTTACGCCAAGGTCCTTCCACCAGTGCTGAATGCAAACGCATCCCCACGTCTGTCCACAGGGAAGCAGAAGCCTCGTCAGATGTCCACGGTCTCGACAGCACATCCCCCAATCCAGCTTACTAACTTCACCGGTGGACCCAGCTGCTGCCCACACTGGCGCTCGGCGGGCACCAGGCACGCGAGCACCCTGGCTGACCCCAACGGCAGGTTTCCAACAGGAACAGGGCCACGTCGTCTGCTGTCCAAACCAGGACACGGCTGGGGGTGGCAGAGGGATGCTGTTAAAATTTCGCCTCGAGGAAAGTCTGAGCAGCTCAGGACGGTGACCACCCCCTGGGGGAGTGCCGGCGCCCCCGGAGCCTGGGCGGGGACAGTAAGCACCGCACGTGTGCACACTAGCGTCGACCAGGAAGCGAGCCTGCACACACCAGCTGGTGTCGTCCAGTAAAACACTGGCTTTCATGGAGGTTTTGATGGGGAACCTTAAGTGCTCTGGGATTTAAGTGCGAGGTCGTGGTGACGGCAGCATCACAAAGCTTGTCCTGAGACCTGCACGGGAGATGTGAGAGCACCGCGGGGGCCAGCACAGGCGCTGGGAAGGTCCGGTGGCAGGCCCTCCTGTCCCGTGGCCTCCCGACGGGCGGCGCTGGCGGCTCGGGCCCTGGAGGAGCAGCGGGGGTCGGGACCACGCCCGCTTACAGAGTCCCCCCCCCCCCCCCTTAACGGTGCATGGCCTCCTTGTGGTTTATGGACTGCACTGTTTGAACCCCATTTTCTTACCAGGAAGACCCACTTGCTCGGTTTAAGAAGCTGATCATCAATCTGGAACTCAGCTCTAAATATGGACTTTAAAAAGTCACAGTTTAAGAACCACACTGGCCAGGAAAAAAAGTCCTCCCGGTCTTCCTTTACGAAAACACGCGAAACAAGCAAAACCGGGACTCGTGTGTGGGCCTCACTTCTGCCCTACTACGAGGCTGGTAAAACTATACCTGTCAGAACACCTTCTGGGAAAACAGAAAACGTTTATTAATAAAGTGCATCATGGGACAGTTCAACTCAGAGCCCAGGAGCAGGACACAGCTCCCCTCCGGTCCTGACAGGGGCGCTGCCCCCTCCCCCACCTCAGCGGCTCCCACGACCGCCCCTCTCACTCCCGCCCCCTGCTGTGGCGGACCGCACGGAAGCCCGCCCACGAGGCTGTGGCTGGCTCCTCGGGAGGCATCGCTGGGTGTGCGTGGAAGATTCTGGAGCTGGGCACAGAGTCTGTATGGAATATCCTCCCTCGCGGTGGGCATGGTCTTGTTGTGCATGGCCTCCTTTGAAACCAATTCTCGTGGCAGCTCCAGCAACCGGTCATCCCTGTGACCACGAACATCCATGTGTTCACTCACAGGCTGGTCCAGGCCCTGCTGCCCGTGCTCCCGCTCACGCACCCTGACCCCGCGCACCAACAGCAGACAGATGGAGTCAGCTCGGCACAGCTCAGCCAAGAAGCACAAGCATGCTTTGGGGGCACCTGTCGGGACGCAGGATGGGACTCCGGACCACCCAACATCCTAACCGCACTCCGTGTCACTTAGTGATATCATTTCTCATCACAGATTGGTCATGAACATTGTTTAAGTTGCTTACTGAAAAGAAAAATAAGCATGAATATCAAAGCTCACATTTTAGTCCTGAATTTTTTTTTCCCCCAAAGGTTTACACATTTTCTTTGAATAGAAATTAATGTCAGCTCAACTTTTAAATTAAAATTCCTGCAGGGAGACTTCAGTACTTCCTGGAAATGTCCAAGCCAAAGTAGAGGTAAAGGCTTAATAACCCCCTTGTGTATTTTCTCAAAGTAATACAAAACATCAGGACCCATCATGTCTCTGATAAAGATACCGTAATAATCAGAGAGACTGCCTAAAACTTCATGAATGATCTCGAAGTTTCTGACAAATGCTTATCTGTCTTATAAAACTTCACTTTATACAGAAGATGGATAAATGTCACGATATGAATGAAAAGATAAATTTCCCTGAACTTTCTTCACAAGGAAAACAGAATATACACATTTAAAAATACAAAAATCTAAATGCTTATGTTTTCTCCAGCTGTGAACTGAACTGCACAACCCACTTATAGAAAAAAATGATTGTTTTTAATGATTTATGTATAAAATAAATTTTATGATACAATTTGATAAACTACTTCGTACAAAATTTTACTCACATAAAATGTATGCAATTTTTTTTTGCAACACAAAAATCCTATTCGTATGTACAAATTCATAAAAAGCAAACACATCTTGAAGCAAAAACAATCCATTGGGTTGTGGCTAAGTTGTTCAACTCAGAAGAAAAGAGACGAGTACATGGAGGGCTAGTTAATGGCCACCCCTCCCGCCTCCAATAATGCGTTTAGTACAATCTGATCAAAAATTTTATGCTGAGTGGTAGAAACGACAAAGTGGCCAATGTGTCCAAAATGGCAGAGCTTCATAATCTGATCCTGAACTTATTCAGCTTGGAAAAATCATATAACCACCTTAGAAAAGGATTTCTTTTGGAAATTACAGTAAGGAAACCTAACCTGTGCATTTGTGCTAAGCCTTAAAGAAGCAGAACTTTCTCAGGCAATTCTAACATTTAAATGGCACTGCGTGGTTCACACCATAAATATCTAGAAATACCAGCATCAGGACCCAGACCTTATGACCTGTATGTCTCCAAACACTGGATTCCTTTCTATATAAACTTAAGACTTTCATTAAGTATTTACAATATCATATGTGAGTGAAAAACTTAACATAAACCATGTTCTAAAAAAAACCTTGCTGTAAAAAACAATTTCCAAAAAAATAGTAACATCAAAAAAATGTTGCAAATTGGTGCGTCCCCCAAAGTCTTCCTTCAGCTGTTTGCCCCAAGCGACCCGCCTCTCGGGAACGCACATCTACGGGAAGGATTAGGAAAGACACCAAGGCCACTGGGGGAAGGCGAGTGCGGGCCTGGAGCAGCTCACTGCTACCCACATGGGGAAAGCCCTGGGGCCGAATGTCCATGAAGGACATACTGAAATCTCCTTCAATTTATGAACTTTAAGGCTGCAAGCACAAGCAAGAGGCCGTAGGGACCAATGAGAAAATGACAAAGAGGTATACGCAGTTGCAAAGAGCTTTAAAAAAAAACCTCAGGCGTACCTTATAAAGATACAGACTGAAATGAACCCTTTCAGAGGGGAAATGAACTCAAAATAGAGCAGACTCATGTTCAGGCCCCATTCTGTTTGTAAGTGCCCATCAGAAGGCAGCCATCCTTCACTCTGCTCCCCTCAGGGTCCCGTCACCAGACCTAAAACCTGCTAGCGAATTCTGGCACAGACCCGAGCAGGACAGGCCACGCAGAGACGCAGAGAACACAGCTGCACAGCCGGCAATACTTGCGCTGGAGGAAGGGGAGAGAACACGGCCCCTCTACACACAGATGTGCCTGCGCTTCCAGAGCTCTGCACTTCGGGCGGAGGACACGGAAAACTTCATTTTCTTAGGAAACTGAACTTAAGAGAATGGTGACGTTCTATCTTCTTTTTATTTTCAGACTGAGGAGGACTTCCGGCTTTGGAAACGTGTGAGCTTTCACCTTCTCGAACTCAGGCTGATACTGTACACCATTTTCTGAATCTTCTCGTCGTTCTTCAGGATGTTGGCCTTGACGGCACAGATCCTACCCTGCTGGTCCTTGATCAGCTGCTCCACCTCAGCCAGCTCGGCCTTCAGGGGCTCCACCGCACAGTCCGTGATGCTGGCGGGACACAACACAGGGGCTGTGAGTACCAGTCTCGGCTTCGATTTGCTGCTGCTGCTTCTTTTCTTTTTAAAGATTTTATTTATTTACTTGACAGAGAGAGACCCAGCGAGAGAGGGAACACAAGCAGGGGGAGTGGGAGAGGGAGAAGCAGGCTTCCTGCCGAGCAGGGAGCCCCATGCGGGGCTCGATCCCAGGACCCTGGGACCATGACCCGAGCCGAAGGCAGACGCTCAACTGACTGAGCCACCCAGGCGCCTCTAGATTTGCTTCTTGATTGAAACAAATAAAGAAGACAAAAGTAAGTTATTCACAGCATCCAAAGAAAAAGGGTAAAAATATAAACATATTTGGATAATGATATAAAGGGACGAGGACCTCACACCTGGGAAAAACGTTATTTTACCGCCCCACAGCCAAAAGTGAAGCCAAACATGCAATTACACAGAGGAGCCTACTATTCCTAAAGCCCCACATCGCATGTTGCAGAGCCCTCGGACAGCAGGGAGGCGAGCAGCGCGGCCACCAACTAAGGCCATGGCCCGGCAGCCCGACACGCCCCCCCTCCCCACCTTCCTCAGGGAGGCTCCTCCAGCTGCCAGGGTGCTCCACCCAGGCTCCTCCAATTCACGAGTTCGAGGCGTGAGGCCTTTCAGTGCTGGGTTACCTGCCAGGAAAAATCTAGAACGTATTTGGGAAAGCAGAGGTCAAACTGGCCTTTTCTTTAGTTTTTTTAAGCATATAAATACAAAATAAATAAAAGAAGAGTGATGGGGTGCCTGGGTGGCTCAGTCGGTAAAGCGTCTGCCTTCGGCTCAGGTCATGATCCCAGGGTCCTGGGATCGAGCCCCACATTGGGCTCCCTGCTCGGCGGGGGGTCTGCTTCTCCCTCTACCTCTGCCTGCCGCTCGCCCTGCTCGTGGGCGCTCTAATAAATAAAATTTTTTAAAAATACTCTATATAAAAAACAAAACAAAACAAAACAAAAACAAAGAAGAGTGACAGTTTCCAACCACCCTGCCACAAAGCAAACTCAGGTTCTGTAAGGAAGAAACATCTGGGTGCTACTTTTCAGTACCTTAAATCAACTGTAGGAAGTGCCAACAAATCACCGTGCTGGGCTCGGCCCCAGAAAGTTCTCGGCGATTTCCTAACTCCTCTTCTGCTGGACACTTACACTTTTAAGGGACGTTTTGGGAGTAAGCAGGCTAATGAGATAGCGGGTTCATTATCACACAGCGTTTTCCCGTTGGGCTTACAGACCGAGCGCCATGTCCGCTCAGGTCGTTTTCTGACAAACCCTTAACAACTGATAGTTTCATGCATTCCAGATTCCCTGATTATAAACAAAGAACATCAATCATTTCCCTAAAGTAAATCTCTTTTTAGTGGTTATTATATTTCCTTTACAGTAGCAATATCCAAATGGGCTCATCATTTATTTCTTTTCAGAGTAAAAAATTAAAATACTTTCAAGTACAGTTACCAAACTTTGGGGATTTTGATAAGACACATAAAACAAAGTTCCCTGTATTGTTTACTCTCTGTATCTACCTGCGTGAACACGTTAACTCCAAATCTTTCCTAACTAATGCAAAGACATGCTCTGTGCCGACGACTGAGGAAGGAAAACACTTCCTTTGGGGAGGTGGCCGCCCTGGGCTCCCTGCGCCCACGCCCACCTCTGCTCCTTCTGCAGAGCACCCCCCCCCGGCCCCGCCCCCCCACCTCTCCTCCTTCCGCAGAGAACCCCCCGCCCTGGCCCCGCCCCCTCTGCAAAGCCCCCGCCCTGGCCCCGCCCCCCTCTGCACCTGCTGCAGAGACCCCACCCCGGCCCCGCCCACCTCTGCTCCTTCTGCAGGGCCTCCGCGTGCTGCTTATTCTCGCTGTGCCACAGCTGCAGCTCGTTCTGCATGGCGTCCACGTCCTCCTGGATGTAGTCCATGATCTTCCCCAGGGGGAGCGCGCTCTTGCACAGGGTCTGGATGGACACACGTAACTTCTCGATCTCCTTGGAAACTATGTCCTTCTCCTTCTTCCACGCTGACTCAAAGACAAGCGATTTCTCCTACAGTCGGTGGGGAAAACCGGAAGAGAAGGAAGTATCCTCAGTCCTAAGGCAGGACCGGGACTTCCTGAGGGTGCAAAGACATGGGAGTGGGGACAGAACTGGCTCGGGCCAGCAGCAGCCCCGAGGGGCCAAGCACTGTGCGGGAACGTATGCGGTGCCCAGTGACAGTCCATCCCTTCCCTTCCCAGAGGCAGAGGGGTCTTCACCTGGAAGGCTGTCAGAGAGGCACATTTCTATATAGTAAGATCTATTTCCCAACTGACCAGAAACTTAATGTAGTTACTGTTACCAAAGCTGAGGGACACTGATGATTTTCCCAGACAGACTGGCAGAAAGGGGCCCTGACCCTGCATCTCACTCCTTGAATGGACCTCCTTTCCATCTCAAAGGACTCTGCAACCCATCTCACCTGCGAAAGGGGGAAAGAAACCCTCCAGAGTGATGTGGGAGTGAAGGGACGGGAGGTTCGCAAAGGGGAACATGGTGGACAACACCCAGCCGGGCAGAGGGCCCGCTGAGTAAGGGGAGCTGGACGGAGCTGGCTGGTCTGGGGGGCGAGGAGGCCTGGTGCCCTCGGTGGGAACCACTGGCAAGGGAGCTGGAGGGGTGCAGTAAGGAGAAAGAGGCAACAGAGAACTTCATTCAGTTTTGGCCAGGAATTCTCTTCACGTGAGCTTTTATCACAGACCTCTCTGAATTTCAAAAATTGATGTAAGTTGAAAGAAGCAATGAGTAGTCTGGCTTCTTGGAAAACCTTTCCTAGGAAATGGACATCATTTAGGAGGCCCTCCCTGGATGCTCCCACTCCATGAGGCTGGTTAAGGTGTCACTGCTTTAGCCACTTACAGTATGAGTCGAAAGCTGTTAATTATAATTAACTTGTTTTATTAAGTTTACAACCATTTGTGTTACTTCTAACATCAGGTTCAGACTGTAGGCTCCAGGAGGGCAGGAACCCTGTGTCTGGATCCACCGTGGCCCACACAGGTTCTCCTTAGACATTTATCAAACGAACAAATGAAGTGAGGAAATAAATCTACCTGTCAAGATTCTAGCTCCACTAGCTACTAGGCTTTGGCAAGCATATGGAAAGCCTTAATGTGATGCCTGGCACACAGAAACTGTTAAATAAGCAGGAGTAGAAATGAAAAGTAAAATTCATAAACTAATAAGAGTTCATCAAGGTTGCAGATACAAGATAAACATATAAAAATCAATTATATTTCTACACACTGTCAACACATGGACACTGAAATTAAAGTGTCATTTACAATTGTATATGTAAACAAAAGAGAGAAATACCTAGGTGTAAATATAACAAAATATGTATAGAACTTGTGTACTGAAAATTACATAATGTGGATGAAAGAAATCAAAGCAGACCTAAATAAATGGAGAGACATACCATGTTCCTCAACAGCAAGATTCAAATATTGTAAAGATGCCAATGCTCCCCAAGTTGATGTACAAGTTTAACAAAATTCCTATAAAATCCCAACCAAATTTTTTGGAAATATAGACGGGAGATTATCCTAAAATTTATATGGGAAGGCAAAGGAACTAGAATAGCTAAAACATTTTTTTAGAAAAGAATAAAGAGGGAGGAATCAGTCTATCCAATTTCAGGACTTATTATATAGTTACAGTAATCAAGACTGTGTGGTATTGGCAGGACAGACATACATACACCAATGGAACAGAATGAAGAATCCAGAAAAAGACCCTCACAAATATACCCAACTGATTTTTGTTAAAGATTTTTATTATCTGAAAGAGAGACAGAGAGCATGAGCAGAGTGTGGGGCAGAGGGAGAAGGCGAGGGACAATGAGACAACCCCCCCGAGCAGGGAGCCCGACATGGGGCTCGATCTCAGGACCCCAAGATCATGACCTGAGCCGAAGTCAGCTGCTTAACCGACTAAGCCACCCAGGCGCCCCTGTCCAACTGATTTTTGACAAAGGTGTAAAAGCAATTCAATGAAGGAAATAGAATCTTTCAATGTGTGGCACTGGAACAACTGGATATCCACAGGAGAAAAAAGGAATCTTGACCTAAGTCTCCTATCTTATGCAAAAATTAATTCAAAATGGATCACTGACCTAAATATAAAATGTAAAACTATAAAACTTTTAGGAAAAAACCTGGGAGAAAATCTTTGGAATTTAAGGCCAAGCAAAGAGTTCTCACACTGTTACCAAAAAGCATGATTTGTTAAAGAAAAAACTTATAGACTCTATCACAACTAAAAGCGTTTGTTGTGCAAATGACCCTGTTGAGAGGTTGAAAGATAAATTAGAGACTGAGAGTACATATTTTCAAACCACGTATCTGACAAAGGACTAGTATCTAAAATATATAAACTCTCAAAACTCAACAGCAAAAAGCAAACACTCCAATTAGACATGAGCAAAAGACACAGATAATCCATCAAAGAGGATACACAATGGCCAATGAACACATGAAAAGATGTTCAAAATCCTTTCTTATCAGGGCAATTCAAATTAAAGCCACAATGAGATCACTACCAGAATGGCTTAAAAAAAAAAAAAATAGTGCCAACACCACATGCTGGTGAGGATGCAGAGAAACTTGATTACTTTCACACAGCTGGTAGGAGTGTAAGACAATACAGCGCCTGTGGAAAATAGTTTGGCAGTTTCTTTAAAAACTAACATGCAACTAGCAACTGACCTAGCAACTCTACTCCTGGACACTTATCCCAGAGGAATGAAAAGTCACATTCACACGGAGCCTGTGCATGAATGTTTACAGAAGCTGTATTCAGAGCAGCCCCAAACTGAAAACAACCCAGATGCCCTTCAGCAGGTAAACAGTTAAATGAACTGTGTGCTATACTTATACCCTGGAATCTGCTCGGCAATAAAAAGGAATGAACTGCTGAGTCACGCAACCGCCTGGATGCATCTCCAGACAGTTATGCTGAATGAAATCAGCCAATCTCTAAAGACATGCTCTATGATGCCATTTGCAGAACATTCCTGAAATGACAATATTATAAAAACAGAGAACAGTTAGTGGTTGCCACGGGTTAAGGAGGGGTGAGGTGGGAGGGAGGGAGGCGGTGTGGTTGTAAAGGGCAAGAAGAAGGACCCTTGTAGTGATAGAACTGTTGTGGACCTTGACTGTATCAAGGTGGGGCTTTACAAGATGTTACCAGTGGGGAAAATGGACTACATGGGAAATCTCCATTATTTCTCAAAACCACATGTGAATCTACAGTTATCTCAAAATAAGTTTAGCTGAAGAAGAGTTAGTGGCCATACAAATGCCTTTAAAATAAAATGCTAAATGACTAAAATGAATTCCAGACAATAAAAAACTACTTCTCAAGAAAAAAAAAAAGTGTTGTCTTTACATAGATTAGTGAATCTCTCATTAATTTAGTCGAACAATTTAAAATTCTAAAACCCATTCAGGGGCCACCTAGTTGGCTCATGTGATTAAGCATCCGACTGTGGATTTTGGCTCAGGTCATGATCTCAGAGTTGTGGGATCAAGTCCTGCATCCGGCTCCGTGCTCAGTGCGGAGTCGGCTTGAGGTTCTCTCTCTCCCTCTGCCCCTCCCACCCCCACGCTTGTGCTCTCTAATAAATAAACCTTTAAAAAATAAATAAATGCAATTCTACTAAAACCCATTCACAATGCTTATTAAGTAGTTCCTATGCATTTGGCATTGTGTTGAGTCTGATACAGAACTGTTCAGGGTCCCGAACTTAGAATGGGAGGCAGAAACATGTAAAAGTCCAAGAGAACTGGTGAGTTACAAGGTAGACCAAGACACAGAGGAGCTATGTGGCCCAGCTCTCTCTTATCCTAGGTCAAACTCCCTCGTAGTTCTGTATCACAGCACCAAGCAGAATCGGGAACACTAACCTTAAATTTATAACTAAAGGGATTAAGAATTCAAAACAAAATGCATTTGGGCTGGGGTTAAGACAGTCAGGAGAGACTTTCATTACCGCTGAAAGCACACTGCCACAAAACACCAAAATTCTGGTGTTTTAAAACAAAACAAAACAAAAAAAAAACTTTCACTTAAATGAACATGGCAGGGCACCTGGGTGGCTCAGTCAGTTAAGCGTCTGCCTTCGCCTCGGGTCATGATCTTGGGGCCCTGAGATCGAGCCCCGCGTTGGGCTCCTTGCTCTGCGGGAAGCCTGCTTCTCCCTCTCCTCCCCACTTGCGCTCTCTCTCACTATCTCTGTCTCTCTCTCTCAAATAAATAAAATCTAAAAAGAAAAAAAATTTTAAATGAACAGGGCAGGGTGGAGTGGATAAGTCAGTGATTGTTTGCTTTAAAAGCACACCTCTCTGGCAATAGGCTGATTTATATATAGCTCATACAGCTATATCAGCAAATTTCCAGGCAAACATAAGCATTATAAACCCTTGTTTTATAGACTTTTAATATGTATAGTAAAATATGAGAATCTACCACTATACTCACCACCCAGGAATGAGTCATAATGAAATATGCTTAATTTCTGGAAACAGAAGAGCAAAAAATAATGAAACTATATCACTCCACAAAGTAGGACCTACAACAACCTAGAATGCAGGAGGACTCTGGGGAAATGGGGCGAGGGGTCTGGAACGTGGGCTCAGCAGGCGCGAAGCTGGTGCCAATCCGGCTTCACCACCTCCTAACTTTATGACCCTGGGAGCCTGACCTGACCTCTCTGTACCTCGGTTTCATCACAATCAAACGGAAATCATAATATTTATCCTGCAGGTGAGATTAAGTAGGATAATATAAAATAAGCAGCTCGGGGCCTCGCACATAGTAAACCCTCAATAAACGTTAACCGTTATCATAAATTTCTCCGACATGAAGAGCCAAACCGCGAGCCGCGCAGGAGGGAGCAGGCGTACTCTTCCTGCGGGGCGGGGACACAGCTCCCTTACCACCTGCGAACTCGTCCGCAACGAGACACCCCAGGCCAGGCGTGTTCAGACGACTCTGGTGCGTTCCGAAAAATGCGTCTGTACAGCGTCGGCACCAACTAGAAGTTGTTATGTCCAGCTTCCAACAGACGGGTTCTGCCACCAAAAACACCCCTTCCTCAACCCCACCTCCACTTTATAAACATAGATAACCCACTCCCGTGAAATTCGATCTCAAAACTCCTTCCTGGAAGACCTTCCCACAGGGGACACGCAGGGGTGGCGGCAGAGTGCGGCTCACGGGGACACACAGCCACCCTCCCGGGGCCTCCTGCCTCCTACCTGCGGGGCCTTGCGTCTCAAGCAGGCTGCAGACTATTTACTCAGCTGCTTTCTGGCAGGAAGGCCTCTGACAAAGTGTTTCAGCGTTAGGCTGGCCGCTTCACACATGTGCTTTAGAAAAAGTGATGTTCCAAGACTTTCCAGGTGAACAGTTACTTACTTCTGGGACTTACTAGGATTTGCATTTACCACACACATACTTGTCCCCAGAAACGTGAGCATTTGTGTTTATGGTGATTTTTAAGTTTACAGTGATTTATTCTAAGTCATTTAAATAAAAACTATGAACTAAAAAGTTTGTTTCCTTAAAGTTCAATCGCAGTGCTTCATAAGAAAGTACTATTTTTAAGATAATGCCTTAGAAGCCTGACCCTCCGACCCTGCCGGAAGTCTCTCTGAAGCAGACTTCAGGGTACAAGCGAAGGGCCGTGGCATCTGCGCGCTGCCCTCCCCCTGGTCGCTGGATCCGAGGGGTCACCAACACTCCTGAGCAGCACTCTACCCTACATTGAGCAAACCCGATAAACAAAGGCCTGATTAATGCAGGGTGGGGGGAGGGAATAATAAATCAAAGTATTAGCTTTAAATAACATTCTCTCCCATGACCTCAGGAACTGATTTATATACAGCCTGCCAAAAGTTCATTTTCTTCATAAACCAAGGAGTGCCCACATCCAAGTTACAAGAGAAACACAGAGACTGACAGAGTAACTATTCTGAGTGTCTTGCTCATCCAGAAATATCCGATCACCCAATTCTGTAAACCAAACATGCATCTCTCATGTGGGTCAAACCAGATCCCTTAAATGCACAGTAAAATAAAACCGTGTGTCATCAAGTACATTAACCTTTTTGCACACACACAGAAAGGCACATAAAACATAAACGTGAGGTGTAACAAAATGATAAAGTGACTCCGGCAGCCTTTGCCTGGGTCAAGAAAGCAAACTCAGCCAGGGTCCCAAAAGCCCAAGGCCACCACCACGCTGCCCTCCGTGTGCACGAGTGCCGAGCCTGCGTGCCTGACCCACTGGTTTGGCACGGACAGAACCACACAGCGCACGTCCATGTGCGTCTGCCCCTTCTGCTCAAGCACACGTACACCACTCATCTGCACTGCTGAACAGGAGGTACTGCGTTATGGGAATACACCATGATTTATTTACCCACTCTACTCCTGGACGTTCGGGTTATTTTTGGTCTGGGGTATTACAACAACTATTTACAAAACGTGAGTACTCTGAAGAGCTAAGTCGTAGGTAACAGTAGCTAGAAACAGGCGGCACAACCGTGAATAACCTCTCTGTCCCAGTACATGCGGGCGCAGGATTCTCCGGGATACGCAATGAGAAGTGGCACTGTGGGCCAAAGGCTGTGTAAGTCTCCAACTCTGGGACACAGTGTCAAACGGTTTTCCAAAATGGCTGTACCAAACGACATCAAATAGTTTTCACGAACCCATATTTTATTTCTGTGCATAAAATACAAGAACAGCAACTCCTCCGGCATCGCCACAATCCGACAGCTGCAGGTAGTTAACTGTGACATGAAACCTTCCCGGTGAGAGACGGGCTCCCTGCAGCGCCTACAGACCAGGGCAGAGGTGCGAGCAGGATGTGGCTGGAGTGCATGCCTACGAAAGGACGCAGTGCGAGGGCCACTTGCCCGGGCAGGGCCACCCAGACACCCAGACCTGGGGAGATGTCCCACCTCTGCCACTGACGGGCTACATCAGGCAAAATAACTCCGTGCCTCCGTTTCCTAACCTAGGACATGGGGATGGGACTTACCTAATTAATTACCGCGCAGTAGAGTGATATTTACAACTCCTTTGTCAGAAGGAGTCCTGCAGAAGCCGTAGCTGCTATGACGACCGTCTACACAACTAGGAACCGACTGGCAGGCTTCCACGGGAGGAAAACACATGCCAGGCACCTCCGAGCACGTGGTGCAGGGCGAAAGATCACCGCATGTTAGCTCCTAGCACGGACAGGAGTGTCTCCGGACAGGGGGGCTGGGAGTTCGAGGGAGGTGGCAGGTCGCTGAAGCTGTAGCCAAAGGGCAGAGTGCAGCACAGAAAAGACATCTCTTCACGTCGGCCTTCCGGACCCACCCGAGAATCGGAAGTAGTTTAAAAACCACCTTTGGTCACACAGAGAGTGAGTCGGATGGACACTAACAAAGCCAGCAGGCAACAGGGAAACGCAGAACTCAAATTCTCAGCCACAACGACCCTTCCTTTACTTAAAGTCACGGAAGTAAGTCAGGAATACGATCGTACTGGCCTAAAACGGGTCCTTTCAAACATTTTTATGTAAGGCTATTCTCATATATTTATTCTCTCAGAGGAACTCTAGAATATTCCTTGCCAAGCTCCAAAACATCCACTGAATATTTACTGGAATTCCATTAAATTTATAAACTAAGTTGAGGGAAATAACATCTCTATCATATTGAGTTTCCCATCCAGAAACACTCTCTCAACTTTTTCCAGGCCTTTTATATTTCTTGGTAAAATTCTGTGGCTTCTCAAAATAGTTGCTATAAATTTCTTGTTAAATGCACGGCTCTGTAAGTTATGTTTTTGTTTCCAGTTCTGAAGGGGAACGTGATGTGCATTATTTTCAATGGGCTCTTGCTGACATGTGGGAAAAATACTGACTTTGTATATCTGTGTTGACACTGGGCTTCACATACATTTGTTTTGAACAGTCGACCCCCTGGGGGTCAGTCCACCTGGGGGACTGCTGTCGTCTGGGAATGACGGTGACCCTGACCCCACCTCAGGAGGGGGAGAACTTCGCACCTCACTTGTCTCTGGGCTGCTGCAGCCGCCCCCCTCCCCCGGACAGGACTGTTTGACAGCTTCACCCCTGCGCAGCCCCCCGCTGCTGCCGAGGATGCAGACGGCCCCATGCAGACATGTGCTCCCTCCATCCTCGTCACTGCACGTTTCTAGTCATAAGGGAAGCTGAATTCTATATTCGCCATTTATTCTTAAGAGAAAACACACCTACCAGTGACTTTGTTTGGTTCAAGAACAGTTTCTTGGTTAAAGAGAAGAGAAGTAAGCCCTAAACGTTTAGAGGGGGCCGCAACCACTGAGCTCAGTTTGTTTGTAGCTGAGAAGGCTGCCTCCTGCCTGGATGCGGCAGCAAGATGAGCAGGAAGCACAGACTATCGACAGAAACAGAACCATACTCATCTAACAGAGGTAGATCTTTGCTCCTAGGATATATTCCAGTTTACTATTAATTATATAATAAAATACATGCTCTAGTTCCTAACCATGAACTTTTGGTTCTTCTCTTTCTTTAAAATCTCTAAAACCCATTCTAGCTACAGATTTTTAAGGTTCTATAATTCTTTTAAAATATACCAAGTAGATTCCAGCCAGAAGAGGAAAACAGGAACCCAGCTAGGAAACAACAATAAAACGGAGCAAACCATTGAGGGCTGCTGTTTCCAGGCCACATGTGAGGGTCTGAGAAGGAGAGGGGCCAGCCCACCCCTCGCTCGCTGTGTGGAGACGACCTCCTGGCTCCGCTCAGAGCGTGAGGAGGCGGAGGTCCCTCCGTGGGGCAGCTGACAGGATGGAACCCGCAGACAGGGCGGGCCAGACTCCAGGAGGTCCTGGAGAACCGTCTGAGACAACCACCACGGCTGAGAGAGCCTGTGCGCAGGCCCAGGCATCCAGAGAAGTTCCAGCACACCACTGGAGCGACGACCTTGGACACAATGATGAGGGCAAGAGAACAGTCTGACTGTACCCCCATCACCTCTCCAAGGGGGCACAGTGCAGGGCCAGGAGAGACCTCAGCTCGTGATTTCTCCTGCGGGGTTGATAGCATGTGGGGGAGCCCCTGGCCTCCCCAGCTGTGCAGGATGCTGCCAAAGAGGCCTACATCTTTCTCACCCTCTTCAGACTATGGTGTCTTGAGCCGTAGGACTCAGGGGCAGGGAGCAGCTGGGAGAGAGGCAGACAGGACTCTTGGAGGACATCAAAGGGACTCAGGTCCTACTGCACTGAAGACCCCATCAAGAAGTCCACCCACCAGCTGCTAGGGACATCTTGCCCATGGATCCCTACCCCCACTGGCCCACAGTACCCCCAGCGCTCAGCACGCCTCACCCACACGCACTCCCACCTGGGGCTGGCTCCCTGTGTGTGCTCCTGATGGTGGCAAGAGCGAGCTTTGACAGATAGCCAGTGAGCACATGCACAAAGCCACCCTGAATCTGCAGGCCAGGGAGAGACCACAAACAAGAGCTTTAGCTTGGCCCCTGGAAAAGCAAAAGGAGGGCTGTCAGCACCCACCTTGGGGTGCTGCAGGTTTGAGGGAAGGCACACAAGCTTAAGCCGAGGGAAACCAAGTGCCCAGGAGAACCCGACCCAGCAAAGCTGGCCTTCAGAAAGAAGGCGAGGTAAAGCCACTCCCGGGCGAACGGCGCTGAGGAGGAGTCGGCCAGCAGCGACTTGCCTCCCAGGAAACCCCAAGGGGAGTCCGCAGTCTGCAGTGAAAGGCACGGATGGAGCAGGGGTGCAGGTGCGATCAGGGAACACAGACAGTGGCGGAGGGGAGCACCATCCAAGTCAGGGTCCCCCCACCCCCCCGTGAGGAGGGAGGGCCGTCAGCCACTCAACTCTGTACAAAGGTGAAAGGACAGAGGACTTAAAATAACCGCCACAAGTTTGTTAATGCACACAACATAAAGAGGTAAACTCTGACATCAAAAACATTTAAGGGAGTAAAAGGGCAGAGCTTCTGAAGTTAACTTGTTACCAGTGTGAAACAGACCTTTACCTATAAGACGTTTTATGTGAGCCTCATGGTAACAACAAAGCAAAAACCCACAGTCGATCCCCAAAAGACAGAGAGAAGGGAATCAGAGCAGACCGCTGGGGAAAATCATTATCACAAAGGGCAGGGCAAGAGGAGAAAACAGTAAGATGCAATGAGCAAGTCCTTACCTATCAGTAATTACTCTAAATACAAGTGGATTCGGACCTCCAATCAAAAGACAGAGCTGCTGGAAGGATAAAAAAGCGAGACCCAGCTGTATGCTTCTGACAAGACTCATTTTCGCTTTACAGACACAAACTGGCTCAACGGGATGGAAGAAGATATTCAATGCACACGGAAACCAAAAGAGAGCAGTGGTGGCTACACACATCATACCAGGCAAAATGGACTTTTAGCCAAAAACTGTGATAAGAGGCAAGGAAGGTCATGTCATTATTTGCCGATGAAGGTCAACTTGTCAAGAGAACATGAGCACTGGAAATGGTCAGCACCCAGCATCGGCGCAGCTGCACACATCACGCAAACACCGCCTAGGGGAGGAAGAGCGCACCTGACTCCTGCTGTCCTGACCTTGAAACTCCAGGCAAACAGAACCCCAAGATAGCACGCACCCTCCTGAGTGCTGGCGTGGTGGCGAGAAAACCAGTGGCATTTTGCGAACAGGACAGCTGACTCCGGGGTGCCCTCGGAAGACCAACAGACTGGGAAAACGGAACCAAACATGGGCCAGGGTTGAAATCACGGGCCCACTGCAGCAATTCCCACAGAAGCATCAACCACACATCCGCACGCAGCCCAAGCCCAAGTCACTGACACGCCTTTACTGCTCTTACATCCCATCGGGCGTTCCCCTGGTCTCTTTACAACTGTGTACTTGTCACGCAGGTTTCAGGGGCTCAAAGATCACCAGGCACTTGCAGGCATCCCTCCCACTGTGCTGCTACCTGGGGAGCAGGGCACCATGAGGTCAGGGGGTGCGCTCAGGGAGCGACTGGCCTCATCCCTGCTGCTGACACAGCAACCTGGGCAGATGGGTCAGCGAGGGATCCATCCAGGGCCCCCGTCCATTCCTGGGAGCAAGAGGAAGAAGCGTAATTGGCCCACATCCAGGCCACTGGGCAGGGCAGCAGTGCACATTTCCTACTGGTCGGGAAGACGCCTCAAGATCTGCCTCAACTCCACAGCTTCCAGCTCGAATGAGTCGGGTCCAAGGGGACACTCCTACCACCCAGGGACCCAGGTGGGCACAGGCTCCTTCCGCCCCATGCATTAAGACTCCAGGTCTTCCCAAGGGGTTAATAGGACCAGCCCTTGTGCACAGAAACCGAAGCACAGGGTAGGCAGCTCCCCACCCTGCTCCTCCAGAGTCAGCAACCATCCGGACCAGAAGTTCTGTGGCAACTTCTGATTCCTGGCTGTGCATCAGAATCACCTGGGGAGCTTTTTATAAATACCAAGGCCAGGACCCTGCCCAAAGATGGATCTACTGGGTCCGAGAAGGAGCCAGGCACCAGTATTTAATAAAAACTCTCTGGATGGTTCTAATGCACCAGCAGCTCTAAGCAGATGCACCTTCAAGCACCTTTCAAAGGACAAAAGATTCTAAAATTCACTTGCTTTACATTTCATAACCATTTTCCATGCTACAGGCAGTGACAACAAAAGAATCTAAGTTTTAAAATATACTTTAAGGGCACCTGGGTGGCTCAGTCAGTGAAGCGTCTGACTTCAGCTCAGGTCACAAACTCAGGGTCCTGGGATCAAGCCCCACAGCAGGCTCTGCACTCAGCAGGGAGTCTGCTTCTCCCCCTGCCCTCCCCGAGCTCCACCCCCCACCACTCATGTTCTCTCAAATAAATAAAAAATTTTTAAAAAAACATTTATTTATCTGACAGGGAGAGAGTTTTGCGCAGTGGCAGTATCATAGCCAATGAGGTTTATCCGAGGCGCGATTATTGCTATTTGACAGGGAGAGAGAGAGAGAGAGAGAGAGAGAGAGAGAGAGAGAGAGAGAGCACAAGCAAGGTGAGCAGCAGAGGGAAAAGCAGGCTCCCCGATGAGCAGGGAGCCCAATGTGGGACTCGATCCCAGGACCCCAGGATCATGACCTGAGCCGAAGGCAGACACTTAACCGACTGAGCCACCCAGGCACCCCTAAATAAATAAAATCTTTAAAAAATACACTTTAAAAGTATTTTTCCCTTTTCACTATCTCTGGAAACAACCATTAGGATTATTAAATTATTTTGCTTTTTATTTCCATCCCTTAACTAATTGGACTTGCTATTTTAAATGTCTTGCTAAAATATTCATCATTTTTTACTGAACCTATTGCTACAATCTTTCTTCTAATTCTGGTTCATTTTATTTTTACACATTTAGCCTCCTAAATTCTGACCATATTTCATAGCTCTAAAAATACCAGACAAGGGGCACCTGGGTGGCTCAGTTGGTTAAGTGACAGCCTTTGGCTCAGATCATGATCCTGGGGTCTGGGATCAAGCCTCACATCTGGCTTCTTGCTCAGCAGGGAGCCTGCTTCTTCCTCTCCCTCTGCCTGCTATTCCACCTGCTTGTGCTCTCTCTCTGTCAAATAAACAAAATTCTTTAACACAGATAAACAAAATAACATAAAAATACCAGACAAAATAATCACACCCAAATTTACCATTAATCCTAACAAGGCAGTTTCTGGGCAACATGAAACCCACTTTCTGGTTGGCAAGTGAACTGAAGGAAAGATGCTCAAACCCGTAATAGAAGTCAGGATATCAGAGGTCTTCCACAGAAAATACATTCCACAGAATTAATGATGAATAGAAGGCCTGAGTCCAAAGACGGGAAGAGCAGAGGAAAATCCAAATACAGGACAGTCAGATCCCAAACACACCTGCAACCAGTGAGGCCCAGATGGCAACGACGTGCTGCCGACGGTGCTGTGACCTGCTGATGCAGGTACGGGGATGAGCTTTCGCTAAGCTTGTGCTCACCATGCCTTGTTCCTCCAGCTGTTGAGAGGTCAATCCAAAAACACACAGACAATTTCAGTGAGTGGTTGAGGCCAGGAAGAAAATGAAGTGAGGATGGGATGGGGACAGCACAAGGCATCACAGGAGAGCATGCTGGAGAAGGACCCTCCCAGGGCTCCAGGCCTCAGACCCATGTGCCCTGCAGGCAAGAGCGAAGGAACCTGGGACGAATCAGCAAAAGTTGACCATGGAACCATGCGTGCTCCGAGCTACCGGGATCTCAAGCCACCATTGAACAGGAAGTGAGCTCCTGCTTCTGACTAGCAGTCCTGGGAAGACAAGCCCCCAGAGAGGACCAACTTCTTCCAAGAGGGAGGGAAGGGCATCCAGCCCCAAGGCTCCACAACTTCCATGAACCAGATCACTCCTCTAACTTCAACTGTTCTAGGGCACGGGAAGTACTTTTATAAGAATTAACTATATAAAACTAACATAATCTTGATTCTAACACCTAACAACAACAGCACAGATATGCATGAAAACTCCAGGACAGTATCAGTTGACTATGGACTTCTATTTTCAAAGATTAGTAAGTTGGGGTGCCTGGCAGGCTCAGTCAGAAGAGCATGTAACTCTTGATCTCAGGGTTGCAAGTTCGAGCCCCACAATGGGTGTACATATTGCTAAAAAATAAATAAAACTTATAATAAGTAAAATATTAGTAAATTGAATATGGTTTTGCATTGGATAAATAATAGACCATGAGCAAGCAAAGGTTATTTTAGGAACATAAGAATTGCTCAACATTAGGAATTCTATTAATATACAGTAATCTCAACAGCTGCCAAGAAGATAAGGTTTGATAATGTTGCACATCCATTTCTGATCAGAATCCCAGAACAGTGCCCAGTGTGTGACAGGTGATGAATAAATCCTGATTTAAAAAACACGATAACGGGTGCCTGGGTGGCTCAGTTGATTAAGCGACTGCCTTCGGCTCAGGTCATGATCCTGGAGTCCCGGGATCGAGTCCCGCATCGGGCTCCCGGCTCAGCCGGGAGTCTGCTTCTCCCTCTGACCCTCCCCCCTCTCATGTGCTCTCTCTCTCAAATAAATAAATCAAATCTTTAAAAAAATAAATAAATAAATAAATAAATAAATAAATAAATAAATAAATAAAAAACACGATAACTTACAATTACAAAACAAGTTTATATTAAGGTTAAAAAAAGGCTAAATAAACACCAGTAATGTGAGAGTCCAACTTAAGAAATTAAAAGGACAACAATAAACACAAAAAGAGGAAGGAAATGAAGAAAACAGGAGAAATCAGAGAAAAGAACAAAGATACAAAAGAGGAGACCAATGAAGCCAAAAGCTTCACTGTTTAAAAAGGCTAACAAACTTCTGAAAACACTGCTTCAAAAAAAGAAGAAAAAGGATAAATTAGTAGTATTATTAATAAAAATAGAACAAAACTAAATTACAAATAAAGCACATGTTTAAAGAATTCTATCAAGACCTTTTGCCAGGAAACTTGAAAATTTAAAAGATATTGACCACCAAAACTGACTCAAGAAGAAAGAGAAAGCCTGAATGCTCCCACAGTATAAAAATAACAGCAGTGCCCTAAAAGTTTTCCACTGAGGAAACATCATGCTCAGATGATGGTTCTACACACAAGTCCCACAGACTATCAAGAAACATACCATCCCATCATCTACCATCTCTTCCAGAAAAGAGAGGAAGAACTCTCCCCAGTTCCCTCTTAACCTTGGGACTAATACAAGACAAGGATCATATGAGGAAAAGAAAATCACGAGTCCTTTCATCCATGAATATAAATGGAAAAATTCTAATTAGCAAACAGAATCTACCAGTGGATGAAAAAGATAATATAGTATAACAATGCTGGTTTCACCTCAGAAACGATCACTTAAAAGCTATCAACGTCATCCCAATGGAGAAAAAGCATTTCATAAAATTCAACACCCATTCGTGATAAAGCCCCATAGTGGGGAAAAAAAAAAAAAATCAAACTTTCTTAATCTGTTTATTAAGTGCTACAATAAGTATTATCAGAAAAGGGTAAAGTCAGGCGCCTGGGTGGCTCAGTTGGTTAAGCGACTGCCTTCGGCTCAGGTCATGATCCTGGGGTCCCGGGATCGAGTCCCGCATTGGGCTCCCTGCTCTGCGGGGAGCCTGCTTCTCCCTCTCCCACTCCCCCTGCTGTGTTCCCTCTCTCACTGTGTCTCTCTCTGTCAAAAAATAAAATATTAAAAAAAAAGGGTAAAGTCTAGAAGAACTGTCATTAAAAATCAGAAAGGAAGAAGGTGGCCCACTATCACTGTTACTACGCCTCTGGGAAAGGGATCCTGGAGGCCCCGTGGGAGCGATTAGACAACAGCATGGGAAGCACAAGACCTGGACAGCAGGAACAAGGCCATGGGGACTCGGGGCAACAGGAATGAGGATGCAGCTCAGGGGGGAAGAGCACAGACTGGGGCCAGGCACCTACGTTCGCATCCCAGCTCTGGTGCTCACCAGTCCCGGGGCCCCAGACAAGCTCCTTCACGTCCTGATTCCCCAAACAGGGGTGACAACAGTACCCGTATCCCACTATATTCTCTGTGTTAGTATCCAGAGGCTACTACGGCACAGAAAACACAAAAGAATCAAGACATATTTTTAAAACAACAGTTTATCAAAGAAGTGGTTATAAGTCAACAGCATTCCTACCCACCAACCATTAGAAAAGAAATTTAAAACAGGGGATATCCAATACCAGAATAATCTCTAGAGTGCCCACATACAAATCTAACAAACAACAGGCACAATCACTACAGAAACAAATCACAAACGTTTACTGAGAGGCATTAAAGACCAAACACATGGAGCGATCACTGCTCATCGACACTCCTACTTAGTTCCCGAGAGGGCTTTCCATGGTGCTCAATCAGCTGCCTACAGTATTTCTATGGAAGGAAAGGACCAAAAATAGCCCAATCACCTGATACGAGGCCTGTTTATAAAGCTAATCAGAGCAGCGCAGAATCGGGCAGGGCCAGTGAGACAGACCACAGACCACAGGCTGGCCCACCACCTAGGTGTTTGTACAGCCCATGAGCTCAGAATGGCTTTTACTAAATAAATAGTTGAAAACAATATTTAAAGCGTAATATTTTATGATACATGAAAGTTCTATAAAATCTGCATTTTGGTATCCACAAAAAAAGAAAAAACAACCTTACTGGAGCCCAGCCACACTCGTTCATCTGGGTGTTGTCTAGCTTCTTCGAAGCTGAATACCGGTGACCAAGCATGCACGGCTCTCACAGCTGAAAATACGTGCTTTCTGACCCTTTCTAGAAAAAGTCTGCTAACCTCTGGCACACAGAATCCAGAAAGCGCTGCGGGCACACGTCACTTTCACACACAGCAGAGCAATGTGGAAAGAAGGAAAAACTGGTTATTCCTATCGGAGAAAAACTGCACCTCGATCTCACAGGACAGCAGAAAATCAACTCCAGGTGGATTAAGGACAGAAATGTCCAAACAAAGCTTTAAACATTTTTAAACATTTAAAAAGAATAAGTATCTTTCTGGCCTTAGAAGAGAGACAGATTTCTTAGCTAAGACACAAAAAAACCACTAATCCTAAGAGTTAAGACTGAGAAATTTTAGTTACATTAAAATTAAGAATTCAGCCATCAAAAGACACTTTAAAGAAAGCGAAGGGGAAAAGTTTTGGACAATGATTTTAACATGATTTTACCTCCCTTGACCTTCTGCCGTGCCACCAAGTCTTATTATGTTATTTTTTCCATAAAACCGATTTTTCAGAAACTGGTTTAGGGCTTTTGCGCTCAGTTCCCTAGTGATGGTTACGCTCAATTCTATTTGCTTAACTGGTTTTATTTCCTACTAGTTTCTACTAGCTTTGTTAAAAACTAAGAGGTGAAATTAATTTCGATACATTTGATCTAACTCAATATTGTTATCTAAAATACTGTTTCAACATGCACTCAACATAAAAATTACTAATGAGACACTTCATATGTTTCTTTTTTTCCTAAGTCTTCCAAATCTACCGCATATTTTATCCGCGGCCTGTGTTCAGGCCGGCCCGGCCGCCTTCCATGTGCTCACACGCCCAGGGGACCAGCAGTGTCTGCGCTCTTATCTCCAGAGCTGGGGCCTTGAGGCTTCTTCTCAAGCTTACTTTTCCCAGTCATCTAAGTAGACTACATCGTAGGCCATTTTTTCTCCTAAGAATCCAAGAGCAGTATCTTTTTGAGCCCTTGCATCACCCGGAGACGTAATGCCAACCTGACAAAATAACAGGAATCCTGAGTCAACCTGTTTCTCCACAAAGGCTGTGGCTATTGTTACCTCTTCTTCGGGCACTTAGGGCTGCAGAGCAAATCTAAAAGGAAATCCAATTTTGGCTCTTTTGAAAAGAACCCACTGTTTCTTACAATATGTTCTTTCCTGGAACATGAAGTCCTTAACTTTAAGTGCAGCCCCACAGCGCGTTAAGCTCTTGCTCTCTTGTGAAAGTACCAAAGTGCCTCTAAAAAACCAGACTTCGCTTAACATCCCATTAATCTAGGTCAGAAAGCTTATCATTCTTTTTTTTTTTAAAGATTTTATTTAATTATTTATTTGAGAGAGAGAGAGAAAAACAGCATGAGAGGGGAGAGGGAGAAGCAGGCTCCCCGCTGAACCGGGAGCCCGACGTGGGACTTGATCCCAGGACCCCAGGATCACGACCCGAGCTGAAGGCAGTTGCCCAACCAACTGAGCCACCCAGGCGCCCAGAAAGCTTATCATTCTTATCACACTTTACTCTGAAATCTGTCTTACTGTCTGAACTACAGTCTCCACATTGGGGGAGAAAGCCACGTGGCCAGAGGGCTGTGCCTGCTCCCCGGGCCCGCGGTCACGAGTCACAGTGTGCGGGGCTGCAAGCGGCACCTGCTGGTCAGCGAGGCGCTCACTGAGGCTACGGCACCGCCCGCCCCCCCACGTCAACTTCTCCAGAAGCATTGTGAGAACATCCACTAACCTTCCAAATGCAGTTCTGTTTATTTCGTTCTACCAAGCGCTGCCTCATATTTGATCATTTGTTCCTTTCCATCTCCCTCTGTCTCTTCTAACTTCTGTTCCATGAGCTGAAATTCATCTAGTCAACAAGCTGAAGATAACGTACGTCTAGTGCCGTGCTAGCCACAGGAGACCCGGGTCTCCACCTTACAAGATTCCATTGCAGGGGATAGTCAGTGGCTGGTTTTTTCCTCCTGAACTATTCAGTCCTAAAGCCTTTACGTGGGCCAAGCAAGGAAGCACCTGCAGCAGGGTGGGGACGGGGATCCATGTGGGGGAGGGGAGGAGCAGCCTGCACAGGGGGCGGAAGGAGTCCCATGCGGGGAAACAGCTAGCCCAGGAGGGACCGGGAGCCCACGCACAGGGCAGAGGTTGTCAGAGCCTCAGGTGGGTGAACAGGGCATGCACGTGGGCCAGGGGGAACAGCAGCGACAGGGGATTCGTTCACTAAGTCAATGTACAAGGACAAGGACAGCCTTGCTCCTCATGACTGGAGAAGGAAATTATCCAGACAGCAAGGGAGAAAACTAGCATGATCCCTGTGGTGCGTGCGAGCATGCACACACACACATGCATGCACACGCATTTTCCTGTAGCTCTGACCACCAAAAGGTCCTGAGAGCCAACCACTACAGAGGCTTGAGCACGCCCAGCAGCAGATCTCGTTTTTGAAACACCATTCTCCACTAAAAGGAACCAGGAGAAATGGCTGGTTCCGGGGCTGGGATGGGGAAAGTCAGGACGAGCCTGGAACATCTTGGTGAGCCAGAAAGAAAGGAAGAACTCGAACAACAGGGCAGACTAAGGACGCGGACGCCAATTTGAAGGAGCTCCCAGTGGACAAATCTGGGGCAGTCTGAGCACCAACATATGAGGCAGAGAGGGTAACCCCCTGCATAAAACTGGAAACTGAGCTCAGGACGACTGAAATAAGTGATGAAGTGGACAGCGGGTGGAGAGCAGGAAACTTCCACTTCCCAGTGCCTCCCCAGAAAATGCTAGTAATTACAAAGAGAAAAGGAGGCGTGAGACACTGGAGAAGCCTGGCAGAAATCCTCCTCCCTCGAGAGATCCAAGCGCGCACCCCCAGTTGCGGGACAGGTCAGAACACGCGCCCTGTGACAGGCCGTCCTTCCGCGAGCCTGAGCCGCCCCGCCCACGGGACTGACGGCCGAACCTGCACTGCGGCCCCCAGGAGCCCAGCAGCACAGACCCCGCGAGGCGGACAGCGGGACGCGCTCCCTCTGCACCTTGAACGTCGTCGCCAGTCATCTCCAAAGTATCTGAGAGTTCTCAAAAGTGCCCTTCACAACATCACACGTCTGAGTTGCTTCTCAACCTGCTTGTCTTCAAAAGTTGCTTTTAACATTGTGTAAAATTATAAACTTTGCTCAGTTTAGTTGTTAGTTTTACACCATGATTTTCTATCATTTTTCACTGCAAACGAACTCTCTGTAGTACAAAAAAGCTTTCAGAAGCTACCTGGAAACTTAGTCGGTACAAAAATACAAATATTTTTGTATTTCTGTATTACTCCTGAGTTTGAAAATCTAACCAAACTTTCAGAATGCATCATGTTTGTAACATGGAGTATACACGTAAGAGCATAATTCAGACCACGTGTCCACACACAGTGTGTGTTATTTACAATGTCTAAATAACGTGATGCCTAAAATAAGCACATTTCTATTTTATTTTAATGTCTTTTTTTTTCCTGTAAGGGATTTAGGAATATTCTGTGAAATTTAAAGCTTACCTCTAGCAAAACCCTGACATAATGCAAGCTCCTTGCTAAGTGGCTGTCAGTCCTGGCCTCGGTGACACGGCTTTTCAAGGGGGCTCTGTTAATTAGTAAAGGGGTCCCAGCTGGTGGGGAGGGGTCTTCAGCCAGAAAGAAAGGTTTGGAGAATTCCGTCAGGAAACCAATATGAAAAATCATACGTGCATCACTGCTAGAAGTAGGAAATCAAAATATTTTAACTTCAAGTGTTTCAGTTTTTCTTTACTGTAAAAAGCCCCTTGAAACCCATCTCCTGGAGAAAAAGGACAAAGGTGGTCCCTGGTTTGCCCCGTCAGCCCCTTCTGAGCCTGTCTCCCCAGGTTCAGCTACAGCCAAGAAAGGCGGACTCGGCAGCAGCACCCTTCACTGGCGCTGCTCTTAGGTCAGAAGTCAACAGACAGGAACAACCCAGAGACAGGAACTGGGAAAATAAAATAAATGCATTTCTCACTTCAAACAATGAGCACAAACGGGTATGTTTTAGAAAGGGCAAAAAATAACTAAGAAATAAGAAAAAAAGTTACCAGGAAATAAATTTCTTTGTTTCAAGAGAAGCCAAAGAAACATGGAATTTCAGGACTAATATAATTCTGGAAGCAACTGCTCCACCTAACGCCGAGAGAATCCCTGTGTGCCTGCTCCACATGGGACAGGGTCTGGGTCCCAACATGCACCTGCCATCCCCAAGGAGTCCGTGTGCCCGGAAGCCGGGGGAGCGGGGGGACGCAGACCTGGAGCGCGAGATCACGCGTGGGATCACGGCCGAGAGAGGAAAGCCACTGTGGCTCCCCTCACCGCCATCACCTGCGAACCACCTGGGCGAGCAGGGACCCTGGAGGCCCGGCCCAGCGGCGCCGCCCCCAGCGGAGGAGAAGGAAGCCAGAGCACGGGGACGCCTCTCCTTTCCAGGGTCCTCTTCCCTTACACGCCCTCCTCAAGTCTCGCCAGCTACTTTCGTTGAGTCTTCATGCTTCTGCAAACCGGTGAGAAAGGTTCGGCAGGGCGGGGGCATCCTCAGTCTTTCCCTGCTGGGGGCGGGGGCCACACTTGCCGGGCAGCTGCAGCTTTCCAGAACTCCTGGCAGAGTCCCCTCTGTTCCCTCACTGCTCCCCGCACAACCTGTGTGTGTTTCCGCCCCGACTGACTCGGATGTGAATCCTAATCCTTATCCGCTGATCCTGAGGCCACCAGAGCATCGACCCTCCTACCTCACCAATGTGCCACCCGGACTGTGCTCACACCCACACCCGCACCTGCACCGACGAGCCTGCATTTACAGCTACGGACCCAGGCTGGTGTCCGTGCAAAGCAAATGGGATACTGTTGGAAAGAAGGCCAAACCGACTAAATCTAGAAGTGATCAATATAAAATGATATGAATGTTAAGCTGACATTTTGGGTGAAAATAAAATCTTGGTTTTTTTTTTTTTTGAGAGAGAGAACGCACACAAGCAGTGGGGGAGGCTCAGAACGGCTCCACGCTCAGTGTGGAGTCCAATGCTAAGAATAAAATCTTTATTCATCATATTATCACTCACTGAGTAAACATATTAACCAGAAGGTGATGACCATTCAGTTTGGAAATGTTTGTCAGACCAGAGCTAATCACATCTTTGTAATCCAATTTTCTTAAGTCATGTATACATTTTCCTTCAGAGAAAGTATTCTGATATTTTATCCATATCATGACTCTTGTATATACAAAGAAGGCCTATTTACACATAATTATCTCCACAAAGTTCATATTCATGTGATGTTTTGATGGTTTCCAAGCCATTTTCACAGTCTATATCTGTGGCATATATCTGTAAATATTCTTTTCTTAATACGCATTTTTTCAAGGGTACAGGTCTATGATTCATCAGTCTTACACAATACACAGCGCTCCCCACAATACATACCCTCCCAGTGTCCATCACCCAGCCACCCCATCCCTCCCGCCCCCCTCCCCTCCAGCAACCCTCAGTTTGCTTCCTGAGATTAAGAGTCTCTTATGGTTTGGCTCCCTCTCTGGTGTTGTCTTGTTTCATATTTTCCTCTCTTCCCCTATGATCCTCTGCCTTGTTTCTCAAATTCCTCATATCAGTGAGATCATACAATACTTGTCTTTCTATGATTGACTTTTTTCGCTTAGCATAATACCCTCTATTTCCAACCACGTCATTGCAAATGGCAAGATTTCATTTTTTGATGGCTGCGTAATATTCCATTATATATATATACACACACACAATACCACATCTTCTTTATCCATTCATCTGTGGATGGACATCTAGGCTCTTTCCATAGTTTGGCTATTGTGGTCATTGCTGCTATAAACACTGGGGAGCAGGTACCCCTTCGGATCACTACATTTGTATCTTTGGGGTAAATACCCAGTAGTGCAATTGCTGGGTCGTAGGGTAGCTCTATTTTCAACTTTTTGAGGAGCCTCCATACTGTTTTCCAGAGTGGTTGCACCAGTTTGCATTCCCACCAACAGTGTAGGAAGGTTCCCCTTTCTCCGCATCCCCGCCAACATCTGTCGTTTCCTGACTTGTTAATTTTAGCCATTCTGACTGGTGTGAGGTGGTATCTCATTGAGGTTTTGATTTGGATTTCCCTGATGCCAAGTGACGTTGAGCACTTTTTCATGTGTCTGTTGGCCATTTGTTTGTCTTCTTTGCAGAAATGTCTGTTCATGCCTTCTGCCCATTTCTTGATTGGATTACTTGTTCTCTGGGTGTTGAGTTTGGTAAGTTCTTTACAGATTTTGGATACTAGCCCTTTAGCTGATTATGACATTTGCAAATATCTTCTCCCATTCTGTCGGTTGTCTTTTGGTTTTGTGGACTGTTTCCTTTGCTGTACAAAAGCTTTCTATCTTGATGAAGTCCCAATAGTTCATTTTTGCCCTTGCTTCCCTTGCCTTTGGCGATGTTTCTAGGAAGAAATTGCTGCGGCTGAGGTTGAAGAGGCTGCTGCCTGTGTTCTCCTCAAGGATTTTGATGGACTCCAAAATGGACAGGAGTCCATTTTGAAAGTTGAAAGTCCAACTTTCAACCATTTGGAGCCTATTTTTGTGTGTGGTGTAAGGAAATGGTCCAGTTTCATTCTTCTGCATGTGGCTGTCCAATTTTCCCAACACCATTTGTTGAAGAGACTGTCTTTTTTCCATTGGACATCCTTTCCTGCTTTGTCAAAGATGAGTTGACCATAGAGTTGAGGGTCCATTTCTGGGCTCTCTATTCTGTTCCACTGATCTATGTGTCTGTTTTTGTGCCAGTACCATACTGTCTTGATGATGACAGCTTTGTAATAGAGCTGGAAGTCCGGAATTGTGATGCCGCCAGCTTTGCTTTTCTTTTTCAACATTCCTCTGGCTCTTCGGGGTCTTTTCTGGTTCCATACAAATTTCAGGATTATTTGTTCCATTTCTTTGAAAAAAGTGAATGGTATTTTGATGGGGACTGCATTAAATATGTAGACTGCTCTAGGTAGCACTGACATCTTCACAATATTTGTTCTTCCAATCCATGATCATGGAACGTTTTTCCATTTCTTTGTGTCTTCCTCAATTTCTTTCATGAGTATTTTATAGTTTTCTGAGTACAGATCCTTTGCCTCTTTGGTTAGATTTATTCCTTTGTATCTTATGGCTTTGGGTGCAATTGTAAATGGGATCGACTCCTTAATTTCTCTTTCTTCTGTCTTGTTGTTGGTGTATAGGCATGCCACTGATTTCTGTGCATATTCTTAAGTGGTATTGTTGATTATTTGCGGGCAACAATTTTATATCCAAAACCTAAAATCCTCCGCCAGCATTTTGGAAGACACTGCACTACTTGGGAACATAAAAGTATAACCTTATTTCCTAAAATAACTAACTCACTCTTTATGAGTAAAGTCAGCGTCAGCAGCAGCCTGGCTCTGCTACTGAAGTCTCATCGGTGGAGAAAGTCGTAGCATATGCCCCTTTTCTTTCTTTCACGGCAGTTTCAATGGAAACAGTATTTCTAGCAAAAGAATATCCATCCAATAATACTAGGACCACAAACATCCAAACTAAAAATACTTTTATCAGGAGCAGACTTTCAGTTAAAGAGTGACTCTGAGGAGCCTTTTTCTAACAGGGTTCAAGTATTTGTGATGAAATTTCACCACCTAGTGACCAAAATAAGGAATAACTTAAAGATCTATTCAGATCACCAAAGTAAGAGAATAAAATCGAAATCCCTGACTTTCACATAAGAATTGAGCTGACAATTGTTCACTACATATGACTTACTGTAACTGAAAGCGAACATGTTCAGGATAAGGTCATTCTATCCATCAAGAGTCCTTTCAAGATGCACATTCCCAAATACCTAATTCTTTCAGATGGCTGCCCCTAATCTCTACAGCCACTTGGCTGCTACATTAGGCCCGGGTTACAACCTTCACTGAGAAGGGCAGTAAAATACACACATTCACGTCAAATTAAACGCACGCCAAGGTCTCACCTGAAGAGATGTACGACCTCCAGAGGATGCGGTTTACGTGACCAAGAAGGGAGAGAGCAAAATCACAAAAACTTTAAATGAACTAAAAAAAGAAACCCACTAAGAGAAATACTCTATTTCAAAATAAGAATTTCAATGAAAAGAAAAAGCATCTAAAATTGACACTCGATTAGCACTGACCCAACACGGAGAAGCCTGACAGAAGAGAATGCAAACAGGGACAGCAGATCAGGAATGAGAAGTGAGGGACTATCTCTGAAACAGCTGCCTAACATCTAAAGCATCTTCGTTTATAAAGTTCAAAAAGCAAGTGCTTTTAAGGCAGAAGAAACACTAATAAAACTGCTTTTCTGGTTGTTTTTCAAAACCTGCTTCATAAATCTGAAGGGAAAAAAACGCTGGCATGAGCTAGTATCTTACTACTAACAAAGTTTATATTTCCTCTTGAAAAGACAGCAAGTCGGCCAGGATGATGAAGAAAATGCTCAGTCTGATGCACATATTTATTCTATAATGTATTATTCACATCCATCAGTATGATAAGAAATAGCTTTCCTCCCAATGCAATGCCAAAGGCTGGCCTGAGGGACGGCTCAACCGCAAGCTCCTGCCTCCTCAGCGCTGAAAAAACAATGCTCCCCCCAAAACAAGGGGAAGCCTGAGACTAGAGGCATACAATTTACATGAAAAGCAGAGAAAACATCTACCATCTGAATTTTTAGCGAGACAGAGAGAAGACAGCAATTATGACAACAGGCAGACGTGGCCTGTGCATTTTGAGCACACAGTCTTAACCATCACCTCTTTGCAAAATCCACCAGAGGCACTGAAGTCTGGACCCAAAGCACAGATAGGAGACACACTGTGCAAGGACTCTGAAACACCTGTAAAAACTGACCTCAAACTAGGCCACAAAGAAAGGCTTAATTCCAAATAATCGATACCATACAGACCATATTCCTTAAACATGAAATTTAATTATAAATTGTCCATAAAAAGACTTTCTAAAAACCCTTATGTTTCAAACTAAAGAACAGGCTCCTAAATAGCCCACATGACAAAAAGAAATAAAGTATTTCAAATTAAAATTCAAGGAACTTTTAATATTAGTATTTAATAAATTTAAATAAAGCATGCTTAAAGAGAAATGTATAGCCTTGGGGCACCAGGGTGGCTCAGTCGGTTGAGCATCCGACTCTTGATTTCAGCTCAGGTCATGATCTCAGGGTCCTGAGATTATGCCCATGTTGGGCTCTGTGCTCAACACAGAATCGGCTAGAAATTCTCTCTCTCCCCCCGCCCATCCCCCCCGCCGCTCACATGCACCCATGTGTGCCCTCTAAAATAAATTTTAAAATTAAAAAAAAAGTATAGCCTTAAACATATTCGTTTAAAATGACAAAGACAAAAAATGAGCGAGCTAAGTATTTTACACAAGAGAATAAAAACGTAAATAACCAAAGAAATTAAAATGAAAAATAAATAGAAATCAATGAAATGAAAACAAAAGTGAGTATCTACAAAACCAGAAGTTGAGTCTTTGCTAGATGATGCCTATTTCAGTAATTTCTTTAAAGTCTCATCAAAGGAAAAAAAAAAGACAAAATTTTTGAAAGAAAAGGGAAACTGTTAACTATAGATATATATGTATATATTTTTTTAAGATTTTTTATTTATTTGACAGAGAGAGAGACAGCGAGAAAGGGAACACAAGCAGGGGGAGTGGGAGAGGGAGAAGCCAGCTTCCTGCTGAGCAGGGAGCCCGATGCGGGGCTGGATCCCACGACCCCGGGATCATGACCTGAGCCAAAGGCAGACGCTTAATGACTGAGCCACCCAGGCGCCCCTGTAGATATATTTTTTTAAAATCGAAAAAGCACCGTTGAAACATCTTGGTGCCATGACTTTGTAAAATGTGAAGGACACAGTTCCCTGGAGAAAGGCTGGGGAGGTCTCGGCCAGGCTCTCCCTCCCACAGCAAAGCTTCCTGCCCCGTGTACAGCCCACACGTGGGGGATGTGCCACTTCCAGAAACCCTTGGCCCCCAGCCAGGTGGCCAGCCTCCTCCACTCACTCATGTGCCTTGCAAATATTATCATTTTCGGAGCGTGCCAGGCAGGGAGAAAACTTGGCAAATTCTAGTCTGTGTGGAAGCCCTGATTGTTAGCTAAGCGAACCGAGGCCTGGAATAACTATTTCACTTCTGGTCCCTTCGTGACAAAGATCTGGCCAGTACCATGGAAGTGGCAGCGGGAGGCACAACTTCCAAGAAGTCGTCTCCAAGGAAAGGGGCGTGCTCTTGTCTACCCCTCCCCTCCCTTCCTGCTGGCTGCACCTGGACAGCCTCCTTGGGCCATGAGGGGCCCTGAGGCACAAGAGTCACACCTGTGGGGTGACAAGGCAGAAGGCATCTGGGCCACAGCCACCTCCAGACTCTGACGCAGGAGCCAAAGCACTTACCACCTCATTTAAGCCACTAATGCCTTAGATCTCTCCTTCACACACAGGTCAACCCAATCTTAACTGATTCTTACCAAAAGAAACTCAAAAAGAAAAAGAAAAACGGAATATATCCACTCAAGAAATTGACTTGGTAAAACTAACAGAAATGACTAGTTCAAAGGAACAGAAAAGCTATAGCAGGTTGTCAACACTAAGAAAAGAGCAAGAGGAGAAACCAGCCGTCAGGACAGAATCATCATTAGCCACGAGGAAATGCAAATTAAAACACCAAAAATTAGGAAGACTGAGCATTCCAAGTGTTGACAAGGACGTGGGGGAACTGGGACTCGCAGATGCTGTGGTAGGAATGTAAATGATGCAACCACTTTGGAAAACACTGGGCTGTTTCTTAGAAAGACCAACATACGTTGACTGTGTGAGCCAGCGGTCTCACTCCTCGGTACTGACCCAAAGGAATGAAAATCTCTGTCCGCACGGGACGCACACGTGAATGCTCTCCACAGCTTTACTTGTAAAGGACCTGAACTAGACACAGCCCAAACGCTCCTTACCTGACAAATGGACACACACCCTGTGGTACATCCATACAGTGCACGACCCGGCAAGAAAAAGGAATGAACTGTTACAAAAATAACATATCATCAAAAGAATCATGATGACTGAGAGCAGCCTGAGCAAGCAGGAGCACATACATTCCTGGGAAACACAGACCAGAGGGACCAAAAGCAGAGCAGCAGCTGCCGGGCCCTGGCAGGAGAGGGGGCATGCAGAGCTGTGGCCGGAAGGGGTCCCGCAGGGCACAGGCCACTGTGGGGGACAATGCACACGTCCACCGTGCTGACCGTGGATGGCCCAGACACGTGGAAACAGACTCAGCCCAGCCACTAGGGAAGTAATTTGGCCATAGCTGGTGAAATCGAAGCTCCGCACGCACGCTCTGGCACAATTCTGAGTCTGGGCACGGACTCTAAAGCAGTATCGAAAACTCCAGCCCCAGGCTGGGTCCTGTTGTTGTGAATAAAGCTTCATCGGAACGGAGCCACACACACATGTTCACTGTTGTCTATGCTATGACTGCTCTCAGGCTCTATCAGTAGAGCTGAGAAGCTGCGACAGATTGTATGGCTCCTTAGCCTAAAATATGTCCTGTCTGGCCCCTGTGCGCCGGCCGACATGTGAAGGAGCCCGTGAGAGTTTGTGACAGTGTAAGGTCACTGAAGCTATGCCCACCGGCACAGGAATTAATGAACAGATACTGGAAAACCAGTCATCAGTTAAGATGAATGACCCAGATGCCAGGTCTCCCCACAGGGAGGGTCTCAGAACAGGATGCTGCCCGAAGAAAGCATCTCACCTAACGTATCCGCAACAGGCCAAGACGAAAACCCGCAGAACAGAGGCAGCTGCGTTTAAAGCAGATGACTGACTGCCCGAGGGCCGGCGGGGTTGGGGCCGAGGCAGAACGGACGTCACCTTTTCCTTACATTTTCATTTCTTTTACTTTAAAAACTCTAAGATGTTTTTAGAAGACCAGTCAGTGAAATTCAACTCCAATGTTTCTGAGCATCCGTAAAAGACAGTGCCCCGACTCTGAAACACTAACTGTGCTTTTTTAAGGCAGCACATGTTCCCCAAACAAGGACACTGTTTCCTTTTATCTTCTAAAGTCAGAGTACCACTCTGCAATGTACTCTTCAGTACACAGCCCGAAGCACAGCCCTCGTGCGCTCTGCATGGAAAGCAGGGCTATAAAATTTACACCAACGGAAGCCTCGAAGGTTGCCCACATCAACAGCCTGGAGGGACACACTCAAGGTTTCTGAGTGGGTCCCAAAATACCAGGGACACAGGACAACCCTGTGGCCTACGAAAAGGACTAGGGCATGTTAAAACACCACAGTGAGACAACAGCCTGCAGAAAGGCGGTCCTCCCTCTGCATGAGGCAGCGGGGGCGCCCTCAGGCGAAGGCCTGCACAGCACTCTTCTCCTGGGACTGTTCCCGCGCCCCTGCGATGTCGCTCGCAACTGCCCAGTCCCCTCACTGGCTGTTTCAGGCCACGTCTCCATGAAAAACTAGGACATTTTAGGCAGAATTACCTGTGTATGTGAGTGTCAGCTGCCGACAAAACTATCCAAGAAATGTCTTTCTGTTACAAAAATCAGTAAGTGAAGATACATTCTCATTTTTGGAAGTGGCTATAGCAAACCTAGCCATGACATTTGAGGCATGGTACATGGCCTGCAGGTATTCACCCCAGGGTCACATGCCCAGGGGCAGCGGCTGGCAGGAAGCTGTGCGTCCCAACAAAACCACATCCCACAGCTGCAAGGAAGATGGCTGGGAGGCCAAGTTCCAAAAGCACCCAGATCTAAAAGCCAGACTTGAAACTCCCCAGTCTGTAATTTTGCAATCAGCCAGGGCTGGGCGCCCAGCCTCCCAACTCTGCAAGCAAGCGGAAGGGACTGAACAAGGCAGGACAGCAACAGCCATGGGGTCAGAGCAGAACAGGCCTCTGGCCTTGATTCCTGAGCCCTCACCCAGGATACACTGGAGGAGCCCTGAGTTTTCTATCCTCCCAAACGAGGAGGTGGGAGGGAACTTTGAGGTCCATCAGCAGACTTTGCTGATCCGCACATGTGCAGGAATCACTGCTTACCTTCTCCCCAGGTCTGGGTGCCTGCTGCAACTTCTCATAATCTTTCTTGGTCTCCAGAATTTTTTTCACAAGTCCTCCTGTTGAGAATCAGTGGTTTTACGTTATTCTCTAAGGAGCTATTCTATTCTAAATGGGTAGAGGAGTATTCTTCCTCTTTCTACACCGAACACAGCTTCAAATAATCTATTTGATCAAAGGGTCTACAATAGACTGATATAGCTGGTGGTGGAAATTAACTATAAAACTTTAGAGTGTTTCAAAGAAATCAGCTTCTCAAAGGTAAAAAAAAAAAACCCTTGGAAATAGAAAACAATTATGAGGAAATGTAGATTAACATTCTAAAAGATAACCATCTATCACAAACAGGTGTGACAATTCTGAGCTGTTTCTAAGCACAAATACTCCTTTTATACTAGGGTAAGAGTCTTCAACTTCCTTTAAAAAAAAAAGAAAAAAAGAATTGCCTGTGGGGTATCACACAAAGCATTTTCTTTAGACTACTGTCTCATCCAAATGCGCATCCACACAAAACTGGCCGCGTCGGCCCCACAGTACCTGGACGGAGGAGGGCGCGGCTGTGAGCAGCAGTGAAGACTCGTCCGCCGCTACGGGACGGGCGTCAGTACACGCTGCCCAGTCGCAAAAGCACGAGGGAGACATGGAAGTACACACACACACACCACGCACACCACACACACATATTAACTTGTAAGTGTTTAAATCAAAGTATAAGCCATATTTCTTACTGTTACCTACAGGGGGAGGGAGGAGGGAGGGGACACAGGGCGGAGGCGCCTAATCTCAGAATATATCTTGTTTGGTACATTTGACCTCGAAAATGTGTCCATTTTACATAAATAAAACAAAATGAAATTAGATTTTTCAATGCCTAAAAACTGAAACCAAAATGAAACTAATAAACTTAACAACATCAAACTGGCAAGCATAGCCTAACAAAGGATTGTTCTGTAACTTTACAAGAGAGTAACTGGTTATCCATCCCTGAGAACAGACAGACCCCGAGAAAAACCCTACAGCGTCTCCAGGAATCTGTTGTCACAAATAGCCGGTGGTGTTCTAGAGGTGCTGTGCGTGTGTGCCAGCCACAGGGTGAAGCAAACAGACAGCTGACGCTAGGAGCCAGGATTTTTGGCATGAGATAGACATGCGTGTATAAAATAAAAAATTTAGGAAAGACTCTAGAATAGTAAAGCTGCACTGGAAATACCAGCATGAGCTTGGATACGTGTCCTCATTAAAAAAAAAAAAAAAAGAAAGAAAGAAAAAAGGTAAGAAAACCCCTAGAAACAATGACCAACCCAGAAGCAACATGCAGCAAGGCCCCTTGGAGAAATGGAGGGTTCCAGCCTTGGAGCAGGAAATACACAAAATGAGCCTGAAACATCTGGTCCTCTCAGAAAACAAGGAAGCTGCAGTCTCCCAGGATGTGTCAAAAGGCCCCAGAGTACTGTTCCAACAGGCTCCCACTGATTACATACCAGACAATCTGAACATCGCTGAGAAGAACTGATCTGACGTGAAATGAGACCCATCAAATGCGTTAGAGGAAAACTCATGATTTCATACAGATATCGTATAGATATCAGCAACCACCACCCCACACGCCCTCTTTAGTCAGCGCTGATGGTACCAGGACACAGACTCACTCTGAGGAAAACCCTCCTCCTAGGGGCTGCGCCACAGCACAATCAGAGGCTGGGGGTGGGGGGAGCTCTGCACCACGGCGTCATCCAGCCAAACCTCGAGGAAGGCAGGGTGGGATGAGAATGTCGCCATCCTGCAGCCCTTAATGATCCAGGCTAACGCCCCAAGCAGACGTCAGGAAGAGCCGACACCACCTACTAGCATTCCTGCCCAAAACCTGCCCAAAACCTGCGTCTGATCAAGTCTCTGGAACCAAGTTACAAGAATAGAAAAATATGTAAAAAACCATACCATGGGCATGTAATAAGCAACACTCCACTACGGGAAACTCTAAAGGACAACCAACCAGCTTCTTCTGCAAATACATTATAAGGGAAAGGGGAGGGATGGCCGCACAGGTTAAGAGAGACCTAAGAGATCAACTGACTCCAAAGCAGGGACCTTATTTGGATTCTGAATCAAACTAGAAAAAAATATACAAAGTAACTGGAAAAACTGATGATATCAAGAAATTGTTTTGTTTTTGTTTTTTAATATACAACAACAGAATTGTGGTTATGTTTTTTTGAAAGAGAGCCCTTATCTTCTGGAGCTATACCAGACACGTTAAGTGAAGAAACGATCTTCTCTAGGACTTGAGAAGAGTCTAAGGGAACAGGGGTCTGCAGCAGGCAGAGGCTTAGAGAAAACGTGAGCCGATCACCATTGACACCGGGTGACGAGGGGTCGTTGGACTCTCTCTGCTCCTGCAGATGTTTGAAATCAAAGAAGATACTTGGCAAGAGGACAAATGTTGTCGATTCGGGAACGACCCCAGAGGTCGAACCTCTAATCTAACCGCACACCACGTCAGAAGCTGCTGACAGCAAGCCCCAGGGTCCCGGGGCCCAGTGTCCATGGTCTCCCAGACTAAACCCACCAAGCGAGGAGGAGCCCACGCGAGCGCCGGTGTCCTGCTGATGCTCTTCAGACCCCTGAGCAACACGGGGTGCCCCCTCCCACAGTCGCACCCGCCACGCCCCGTACTCACCGTGTTTCTCCTCGGCCTCCACATCTACTACGGGGACCTGGGCAGGAAAGCAAGGAGGAAAAAGCTGATTCTCGAAATGCTGCTTCCATGGATCTCCTCAAAGCAATGACAAAATTAAAGAAGGCAGAAATCTGACTGAAAAATCAGAGGAACGTTTTGTCTATGTGCACCTAAATGCTGGAGTAGGAGTTCCAGGGCCGTCCAAGGGCAATGACAGAAACCGAAGCTCCTGTTAGCTCACCATTTCCAGTTCTGACATCTCAGGAAGCTGGGGGGCAGCCTCCACCACAAACTGGTCATCTGCCTCATTGTCAGAGTTCTGTGCATCTACAATCACACTGGCAACGAGTTTGCCACTCCCTGTCCTACGAAGAAAAAGAAATTAGGTTACAGGAGAAGGGCTGCTGGTTGCAAGTCTGCATCAATCCCCTGCATCCCAGGCTCCATGGGAGTTTAACCACCACCTACCTCTAGAACGTCACAAAATACAGGCGGAAGCTGAGTGAAGACCCAGGCCTGGCCCCTGGCCCTGGCGGCCTCTCTCCACCGCACCGAGCCCCCACCCTACACCCCGACCTCACAAGGGCCCTCGGAGCCTTGCTCTTCCTCTGGCTGCACTCTCTGGACACCAGCCCTCCACCTGCAGCCCCTCACCTGGAGGGCCCTATTCTTCCACACGGCTAAAATCAGGGCAGGGGTGGCAATGTGGCCCCAGACCCCTGCTCCAACACAGCGGCCTCCTCCCGGCTGCCAATCCCTGCCCAGCACCTCCTCGCCACCAAGTCCTACCATCGCTCTGCACCAGTCCCACACCCAACTGCCCGGCCCTGTCCTCCCAGGTGACTACCTCCATCCAAAGGGACCTCCTGTGGACACCCGCTGGAACTGTGCCCCACCTACTGTCACCCCACTGTAGACCACTGTCAACTGCCCTCTGCTTATCAGGGCTTTACGCCCATCACACTGTGCCTGGGTCACAAGGCTCCAGACCCGAACACCCACCAGCTCCCCCTCAGCCCCACCTGCCCTCACTTCTTTCCTACCAGCTTAGCATAACCATGCTTTACCAAGTGCCCTTAACTCTCCTGCCCTACGATCGCTCTAGCACACAGGCCACATGTGCACATACACACACACACACACACACACACCCTCTCCCTTGCTTCAGGACAACACACAAGGGGTCAGGAGGAAAACTGTGCACTTGGGTATGAGCTCTCAAAACAGTGCACATTTCTCCCAAACACCCCCAGCTCCTCTGCCGGGCCCTTCAACCCTCACGAGCAATGTCCTGCCTCCGCCAGGGCCAGCCTCACCGCACCCCATATCTCTCCCAAGCCCTGTACCCCTCGAGCCCCTCCCACCACCATCCCTCATCAGCAAGCCCTCTCCATTCTCCCCTGCCTCAAGCAGCCACCCTCCCGTGGCCAGGCCCAGAGGGAGGGCCAGCATTCTCCTTGTGCTTACTGTGTCTTCCAGATTATTCTAACGTCTGCCAACTCTGAAGCCACACCACCGGTCTCTCTGGCCCTCAACCCCATTGTTACTGCCACCCCCTGCCAGCCACCAGGCATCCCCCTGCACTCCTGGCTGCCAACACTGCCCCCGTCCTAACTGAGAAGCGGGCCTTCCCAGTGCCTGGCTCTGGGATCCCCAAGCCCTCCTGCCACCATCCTACTTCCATCACAGCCACACACCCAGGGTCACCCTTGGACACTGCCACTGGCAGCAAGCCCTAATCTCAAATCCGAGCACCCCACTCTTGGACCACCACCGCCCTCATTTCCATCTCTGTGCCCGCCCAGTGCCTGCACCCAGCAGCTGCCCACAGCTGGAGAACAAAGTCCACAGCAACACTGACTCCTGTCACTTCACACCACGTGCACCCGGAGGCAGCCCAGCACCCTGCTTCCACACGCCACACCACAGACCTCTGGGCCTGCGGTCCTCTCGGTGGGGCTGCCTGTCCACTGGGGATGTCTGGCAGCATCCCTGCCCCACTCCCCACAGCTAGATGCCAAGAAACTTCCCTCTAGGCCCTCCCGGTCCTGACGCTCTAAGGGGTCTCCAGACACAGCCCCACAGGAGGCTGGGGGCGGGGGGGTGGGACACGGACCCAGAAGAGGGACCCTCTGCTCCAGCCCAGGCGGATGCCCGCTCTCTGGGAGCATAGCTCCGGGCCTCCCCGGCCACACTCACTCTGGGCTCACGAGTGGGGCACCAGAGGGCACTCAGCTTCCGGAACTCACCCACACGCCCAGTCTCCACCATCTCCAAAAGCAGTCCCTCTGCGTCCCCTCACCACTCGGGGACACTGTTCCAACGACCCTCCCACCCTGCGGCCCCTACAGCACCAATCCCCCGTCTCCACTGGATCGGTCCCGTCACCAGAGACATGCACCAGTCTTCTCATCTCAAAAACAGGCACGAGTCACGTTCCCGACACCATCCCTCCCGCCACCGACTGTGTCATTCCTTCACGTCCCTGGCAACGCAGCCACAGCTGTCTCCAACTCCTGTCTCTGCTCTATCGCCAACCACTCTGGTCCAGCCCGCTTTATGTTCCTATTTTTCGGTTTTGATTTTCTGTACTTTCCTCTAAAGATCACGCTATATCCACAGGGATATCTGTAACACTTAGGAGAACCCTGTCTGTGGCTTGCTTTTATATTGTTTATGACTTTCTGACCTTTTGTTTTACATTTTTGTACAATTAAACCTTGAAATCCTGTTTTCCTAATTTTCCCTCGTTGCTCTTATGCTCAGAAAATCCTCCCCCACCTTCTCTCCAAGAATAATCTCCCCACGGGCTGTAAAGCCGGTCTTCTCTTCAGCTAACTGAAGTGTGCGGTCGGTGTGGGGCCTGAGGTCAGGGCCTGACCCAGCTTTCCTCCCCCTCTCCGCTGGCGGCAGCCCC